>NW_019416254.1:1694520-1705094 GCF_000390285.2 Anoplophora glabripennis
ATTATTATTATTAGTAGGCTTCGCTCGCGGGTAAATAAATATAGAAAATCTTTCGTAAAAAATATTTTTTTTAATAAAAAGTATCCTATGTTACTTCTAATACCTCCAAGAATATGTGTACAAAGTTTCATGATGATCGGTTAAGTAGTTTTCGCGTGAAAGCGTAACAAACAAACTTACATTCACATTTATAATATTAGTAGGGGTATTATAAAACTATAAAGCAATCACTTAAATATAAATACCGTTTATTTCTACGAAACTTTAACTTATAAGCTTAGTACAGAGTGAGATTTCAAAACAGGCCAATTTTTATTTTGTGGTGGACGCATTCATCTTTTGGGTTAAAAAACCGGTCTAAGAAAGCACTCACACGATTAAAAGCATTTAGTAGAAAGAACGTCCATGTACATAAGTAGATATATTTTCAAAAACTGTTAGAAAAAGCGGTTTGTCCTGCAGACCATACCCCATGTATTTTGATCTACTGAACGCGAATCTTAAATTAGGTTTTATCGATCAGGTTTATTTAAAAAATGAGCCTGTAAATAGCTGAAATCGCAGATTTTATAATTATAAATATAGTAATGGTAACTGACCTGGAACTGAAAACTTTGTTACAACGTATTATTTTATTTATTTCTAATATGAAGCTTTTTTGGATTTCTGGGCCAGGCTTTATTCATGTATGGTCAAAATAATCACAAAAACGTTAACAATGACATTTTTTACAACCTATAAATCTATAAACTATAAATACATCGTTTTTTTTCTAATGTACAATCATATTCATTTAACTTACTTCAACATTTTGTGGCCCACTGTGTCTAATCTAAAAGTTAGTTGAAGGTTATTAGGACAGAACTGGTTTATAAACAATTGGACTCTTAGACAAAAGAATACAAATAGATCCAATTCAATTCTTTGTACAGAAAAAAAATCCGTTTATGTGATAGGTACCTACTACCTAATTTTCAAAAAAATTGAGATGATTTCTCTCACATAATCTCCTCCTTTTCAACAACAGCAGAAGTCAGCCCGTCTTTGACATTTACGCTCCGTTTGTTTTATATTTTGGAAAAAATATTTAATTCATATAATACTACATTATTCCTGTCATCCATAGCTACTATAAGGGTCTGAACTATCAGCTAATTAAAATTTCCTTTCTTCAATTTAGTATTCATTTTCAATTTTTTTTCCCAATATTCGACGCGAGATGGAAATATTTATCCAGAGCTTCCACTAATTGTTTCATGATACTAATGGAATATGGAGAGGTGGAGGCGAAATCATTTCAGCATGTGTAGTGGTTTTGAAATGATATTAGTTTCACCTAATTCAAGTGGTGGACACGACCTCTAAGTAGCATAAGTAGTGTGGTGTCTTAATGAAACCATTCCTAGAATTTTGGGATCGTGATATTGCTCTTACAACTTCATACTAAATTTGATCTTGTGAAAGAATTCGTGAAGGTACTACATAAAGATGGAAAATGCTTCGAATGCTTGGTAAAATAAATCCTGCAAATCACCAAAGCAAAATTGAAGGTGGTTCTTTGATATATTGTCAACTATAAGCATTTTAGAGAGAGGGAAGAGTAATATTCAAAATTTAAATAATCGCCCTGTAAATGTAGTCAAAAATTTGAAAGATAAATATGTATATGGCATTATTTTATTTGGACACATTTTTCTTTAGTAGATTTTTACAAAAATACCCTCAGTACAAATACTTATTCATTTAATTCATTTCATAGAACAAAATTTATAAATATAATTCGAATCAATGACATGTCGGTATTGCACAATAGATTTAAAAGCAACGAAAAGTGTCCAGTTGCAAATTGAATGCATATCGAACTGACCCTTGCACTATGTCCATCTCGCTCTCTCTCTCTCTATAAACTTGTGAACTGATTCAGACATTGTTCCCGATTCTTCTACCGGTGGTTTAATTCTAATGCACTCAGCATTTTGTAAAGAATATTTAAATCCCGGAAACTCGGTGAATCGGGGCCAGTCCGGAGCCACCTTGAGAGCCAGTTGATAGCCAGGAGCCTCCACTTGATAAGCAACCCTTTGGAGTGTAAGTATATTTTATAATAAACTGTAAAAATTTATTGATTTGTGTGTTTTTCCCTCTCAGCAGCCAAGCGAGTAGCCCGAAGTAATAATAACATATTTTTTTTACCAATTATTTTTAGTATTTTAAACGGGAGACGTGACAATATCACGAATCAGAAAAATGTTGGAAGACCAAACCTCAACAATGATTGAGAAATAAAAGCTTGCTTTAGTTTACGAGGAGTTGAAAAGTGACTCTTTTCATCAAATTTTAAAATAAATGGAGTACAAAATTGGAACCTAATGACCTCAAACAAATTTTGGTCAAAGATGTTGCAGTATAACAGTTACAAAGGCATTAACGTCCCATATGATTCCATTACGTCCCATTTCGGCGTTGTGCAAAACCATACTTATCGTATCAACTTCGACGTCACCTGTTACATGGGTGTTGCACAATAATGAAAACGTAATATTGACAGTTGGTAGAAGGAAGCGCAAAAACAAACGCTTAGGTGGGGAATTCTGAAAGGAAGCCTAGATAGTGGAAGTGAGGATAGCGCAGAGTGAAAAGTAAGACGATCGGTGCACGGTAAAAATATATAAGTAGTGAAAAATTAAAAGTGTTTAACCGGTATTAGTTAGTAGGTAATTATTCTCTAAGTAATTTGTTGTTAATTGTTCTACGTAATCTTATGATTGTGATGATTATAGACGTTTCATGATAATAATTCTGTATATGTTTAGCCTTCATTGTCTTATGCTCAGGGGCGTGTATTTTTTTAACGCAAAATTGTTACAATTATTATTAAAGATTGCTCATTATTTATTTCATGTTAAAATATGTATACCTGTATATTGTCGTAACTGCCAGGATATTGCAATAACAACTCCTTTGTTTCACATTTAACTTGTTTTGTCATGATTACGTTGTTCGAAAAACAAGTAATAAAGCATTTCTTGTGCTCACTTTATTTCATACGCATATATGGCCTTGTTGAATTTACTAATATTTTCGCCCGTGAGGAACGAATCTGAAAAAAAGAATAATTAAATACAAAAAAAGAATTGCTAAAGCAGATCTTCCGAAATCTCAACTCATAGCAGGATTGCCTCCCGTATCGGATTCCTATACCTTCCGGCCCTGCCGGCTAACTAACACCAAACCTCTTCAGTTTTACTTGGAAGTGTGTGTCTAATTCGAATGAGATGACATTTAGTGAGAAATTAAATAAGTCAGGTGTTATTTATCATTAGCAAAGGATCCTAATTTATGCCTTTTATTATCGGTTGTTTTGTATTTATATTTGGGTAGTTAGAGCAACGATCGTGGGTTTCTCTGCCATGCTCTTTCCCCACAGGAGCTCTAGGTGAGCCTGGCACACTCATTTTATGTTAAATGGTTGTTAATGTCTTTGTTGCTCTTTCTATTTGTCACATGTTTAATTTGAAAACTGTTGTACGTACATAATAAAATTAGGTGTATTTACTCTGCTTTTGTTTTATAAAATTAAACCATACTTCACCTGTTTAAAGTTAGTAGCCAACGCCTTCCGCTCAATTAAAAATAGATGTATACAACGTAGGTATGCCTCATGACGATTACATATTTTTGGCCACAACTACGTTTATTATTTTTTTACGATCGAACTCGGGGTTGTTATACTACAGCGTATAACGATGCCTTCGCTAATATTTTTGTGGCAATTCTGATCTCAGTTGAATAAATCCTAATCCAGTAGATCACAAAAATTTCTATCCCTATTAGGCTATTTTGAGGTTCGAAAAAAACCATTAACTGATTGAAATAAAAGAAAAAAAGATTTGTGTTCAGGCGGTCAAAATACATCCATGGCTAGTCATTTTTTTCGGTGATTAATTCATGTAACTTGAAAGGGAAACATTTTGCTTCTTGTTCAGTTAATTAAATGTGAACAATTAAATCATTTTTTCAATTCATTTTTATAAGAAGCATCGATAATATCTAAAATTTTCTTGGAATAGTNCCGTGAGGAACGAATCTGAAAAAAAGAATAATTAAATACAAAAAAAGAATTGCTAAAGCAGATCTTCCGAAATCTCAACTCATAGCAGGATTGCCTCCCGTATCGGATTCCTATACCTTCCGGCCCTGCCGGCTAACTAACACCAAACCTCTTCAGTTTTACTTGGAAGTGTGTGTCTAATTCGAATGAGATGACATTTAGTGAGAAATTAAATAAGTCAGGTGTTATTTATCATTAGCAAAGGATCCTAATTTATGCCTTTTATTATCGGTTGTTTTGTATTTATATTTGGGTAGTTAGAGCAACGATCGTGGGTTTCTCTGCCATGCTCTTTCCCCACAGGAGCTCTAGGTGAGCCTGGCACACTCATTTTATGTTAAATGGTTGTTAATGTCTTTGTTGCTCTTTCTATTTGTCACATGTTTAATTTGAAAACTGTTGTACGTACATAATAAAATTAGGTGTATTTACTCTGCTTTTGTTTTATAAAATTAAACCATACTTCACCTGTTTAAAGTTAGTAGCCAACGCCTTCCGCTCAATTAAAAATAGATGTATACAACGTAGGTATGCCTCATGACGATTACATATTTTTGGCCACAACTACGTTTATTATTTTTTTACGATCGAACTCGGGGTTGTTATACTACAGCGTATAACGATGCCTTCGCTAATATTTTTGTGGCAATTCTGATCTCAGTTGAATAAATCCTAATCCAGTAGATCACAAAAATTTCTATCCCTATTAGGCTATTTTGAGGTTCGAAAAAACCATTAACTGATTGAAATAAAAGAAAAAAAGATTTGTGTTCAGGCGGTCAAAATACATCCATGGCTAGTCATTTTTTTCGGTGATTAATTCATGTAACTTGAAAGGGAAACATTTTGCTTCTTGTTCAGTTAATTAAATGTGAACAATTAAATCATTTTTTCAATTCATTTTTATAAGAAGCATCGATAATATCTAAAATTTTCTTGGAATAGTCTTCTTTCAAAATGTTTAAGTTCTCAAAATAAATGTTGAGTTAAGGTTAAGTTTTCATTGGAATATAAAGTAAAATAGGTTTATTTTAATAGATAACAGTGAGGGACTAGTTTAAAAATATGAGAAATAGTTTACTATTTCTTTATATTGCATTCGTTGACAGTATAAAATATTAGAGATGTCTTAAAGCCTTAGACTGCGGCAGAAGTAGAATACCAATATTAACTTCATCATAATAGAATTACTTACCACTATAGATGTACAAATGACACTTACCTGAAAAAAAAAAAAAGAAATTGTATTAACCAAGAATTGAGGTAAGTGAATGAATGAATTTCACATACATATAAATGGTAATATGCACTTGATATTCCTCATCTCCCTCCGCCCTATGTATTTTATCTTTACTTAAAAATAAAGTAATATAACCCAGTTTTTTGATAACACAGCCACACAAAAAAGAAAAGTCTGTACTGTTCATGTGACATATGTTATTTGTAGTATTTTTGCCTCCTGATCACGAATCCGGTGTCAGAATTAAGCTATCACATCACAGGAATCTCCTAACCTCAAAAAACAGGTAAAAATTGCAAAAATTCATGAAAGTGATAGGAAAAATACAACAAATTTTTTTTTTCTATATTCAAATGTTCATTTATAGTTAAAACCCCGGCGAACGTGAATTAGCGGTCAGAATTGATGGTTCTTCTGTAATCTCAAAAAAAAAACGGTCAATTAAGGTCAGATATCACGATTTTTCAAAAAATAACAAATTCGCGCCAAATTTGGTTATATGGGGGTTTTCGGGATCGCTGATAACGGATCCGAAGTCAATTTTGCAAAATTCAAGATGGCGGATCCAAGATGGACGACCAAATTTTCAAAAAATGACATATTCGCGTCAAATTTGGTATAAGGGGGTTCTCGGGATCACTGATTACGAATTAAAGGTCAATTTTGCAAAATTCAAGATGGCGGCCGACCTAATTTTCAAAAATAACACATTCGCGCCAAATTTGGTATACGGGGGTTTTCGAGGTCACTGATCACGAATCCGAGATCAGATTTACAAAATTCAACCTGTGAATAGATCTTTTACAGAAAAAAGAACAAGATATAGCCGAAAAAGTAGGTTAACACATGATTGGGTACTCAGGTTATAAAGTAAAATATTACAAAATGAAGTTCGCAATTCTGGCGTCGAAAACCCCCGTATACCAAATTTGCTGCTATTATGTTATTATTTGAAAATTTGGTAGACCATTTTGGATCCGCCATCTTGAATTTAGCAAAATTGACCTCGGATCCGTAGTCAGCGATCCCGAAAACCTCCGTATACCAAATTTGATGCTATTCTGTTATTATTTGAAAATTTGGTAGACCATTTTAGATCCGCCATCTTGAATTTTGCAAAATTGACCTCGGATCCCTGATCAGCGACCCAGAAAACTCCCGTATACCAAATTTGGCGCGAATCTGTTATTGTTGTGAAATTCATGATATCTGGCCTTAATTGACCCGTTTTTTTGAGGTTAGAAAAAAAAAGCATTAATTCTGACCGCGCATTCACGTTGGGCGGGGTCTTAACTATATAAATGAATATAGAAAAAAATATATTTCCTAGCATTTTTTCATGAATTTTTGTTATTTTTTACTTGTTTTTTGAGGTTAGGAAATTCTTGTGATATGATAGCTCAATTCTGACACCAGATTCGTGATCAGGAGGAAAAAATACTACAGATAACATATGTCGCATAAAAAGTACAGACAACTTTTCTTTTTTTTTGTGTGGCTGTGTAATTAAGCAGTAACAATACTTACATAGAAAAACTATTCAATGTTGCATTTTAGAAATATAAAACAAACTTTGTTTTATAATACATACTATGTATTTTTAAGTATGTGAGTATGTCCGGATATATACAAATCTGCAGAAAGTTCTATTAATAGTCACACCTTTGGTTTTTGACTCTGAAAACCAATTTTTAAGTGTTTATCTAAGTACTGAATTGAAACATTTCCTATAAATTTTGTGTTTATCGTTCCTTTTTCTAATTATAAATTAATATTAGGCAGATGAGAGGAGCAGAATGTTATATGTTTAGTTTGTTGTTAGCTTGAAAATACCAAATTGGTAAAATAAATATTCAAAGTGATTTTAGATCATTGTGAATATTTTATTTTCAACAGTTACGTATTTCTTTACAGGAACAAATACATTATAGAACTAATATATATTGAAAATGAGCAGTGCGTGGTTGCTGTGAAGGGACATTCGAAGGGCAACTTGTCCGAATTAGTCATTCTTCAATATGTACAGAACATTCAAAAACAAATGAAGGGTCATAGATGGAGTTGCGAAGAGGAAAGTTTCTCATGTATCATTTACATAAAATGTAAAAAATTCACTTTTTTCTGAACAATCATATGCACTTTATCCTTTATTAAAAAATAACTAAAAATGTAGTAATTGATTTTATTCTCGGAATCCCATAGTATGCCATTTAACAGTCAAATAAATATGACATCTTTTTCTAACATATAATATTTACAGGGCATCCCCAAGTCATCTTAAACATGCGTGCGTTGTTTTTGTAGAATGTGAAAAGAGATTACCGGTGATGCTAATTTAGTATACTTCTGCTTACGGCTAACTTGAAAACAGGACAACTAAATGTTGTTTCAGTTCGTTTAAATGAGTTTCTTATGTCAAATATTTAACACCAAAATGAAGCAAAATCATCACAAGAAGTAGTTGGAATATGGGAAATGATATAACGCCAATAAATAATAATTGGTTATAAGATAATACCTAGAGAGAATCAGTTAACACGAAAATGTAGATTTTTTGATTTATATCCATAAACGAATGCGTTTTTCTCGGATACCTATCTTAAGTGTTTGTACCACAAATAACATAAACATTAAAATAACGTTTATTGACACATACACCTTTAATTGAATAACCATTAAAATGTCCTATTGATCAACGTTATTTTTAACGGTAGTTTTTGGTTCTTTAGCACTACAATAACTTCTATTTGAAGCCTATATAACAACTTCACGGTGTGAAGTTACTTAAAGTCTTATTTCACTTTATCTATTTTATTTTAGAAATACAACCATTAGAAAAAATATATTGAGTTACAAGATACCTACACATAACAATTAAAATTTACAGAGGAAAGTAATGATTTAACAAAAAAAATTATATGGGGTTGCCTATTATTTGGCGTATGTGCCGTCACTACTAAAAAGGTCTTTTGTCGAGTTAGTATTGTTGAGTAGTATTGTTGAGTTAATTTGAAGATACAGTTATATGTCACCAGCATATAATTAGCAACTAAAACGCATTTTAAAGATATACCAGTGATATTGTTAATAAAGATATTAGATAATAACGGTCCGAGTATTAAACCCTGTGCTGTGCCTGATAGCATATCTATGTTTTTGATTTATATCCTTTGTATTTAACATACTGGCATCTATTCTCTATTTCATAAGATTTAGGAAATTAGAGTGATTCAATTTGTCTAAGGCCTTGGAAAAATCTGTATAGATTACATCAACCTGCCCCTGTTTATCCAGCACATTATACATACAATTTTTTTATGATATTGTTTATACAGCGTAGCCCTTCGAAAACGTACCATATGGCATAACTGCCAGGAAAAGATCTTGACGAAAAAATGCTGAAGCACGTCGATTTTGTTTGTAAGGGGGATAACGACATGCCCTGCGGTAAGTTTTCGATGGGCCACACTGTATATACAATATCATAAAAAAATTGTTGATGTTAAACTTCCTTTCATGAAACTATGTCGATTGTAGTCATTGTTATTTTTTACATGGTTAAATAAATTGCTATATGGAATTTTTTCCAAAATCTTACCAAAGTTGCATATACCTAAATGTAGTTTAGTTTTGAATATCATTGTAACCTTCACTCATATGTATAGGACATTTCTGTTCATTTTTATCTTTTTTCTAATTCTCCCAAATTGTGTGTGTTTTTTTCATGTCACCTACAAGTATAATTAAACATAACGTAAACTACGAGGCTTGGAGGTACCTACATTCGCATCCAGCAATGAATAAATTTCGCTATAAATTTTGCTATAGGTCGTGAAAGAACAAGAACATTTTATAAAATAACTGATTGTTATGAAAATGAAAGGATGAGTGTGTGTAAACTCCAAAATAAAAAGGTGCGATAAGGATCTAGCACGTATAATTTTCGGTGTCGGCCGATCATGTTTTTCCAAATGTGGGTATATATTATTACGAACAATCATTATTCTGTTCTGTTATGAATAAGCTGTTTGTGTTAAAGTGCAATTACTGTTTAATATACAATAAATTTATTTTATATAAATTACAAAAGATATTTTAATGGCAAAATATTTTATGAATTTAAATTGAATTGCGGTGTTACAAGAGAAACTAACATTTACATTAGCGCCAAACCAACGTTATTATTACGCTATATTAAATAATATTTTGATAAAATAAATATTTATATTAAATTGTACACTGCGCTCTTATTTTTTTTTTATTAATTACACAGCCCCACAAAAAAAAGTATCGGATCTGGTATTCAGACCCATGTATTTCCATGTATTTTTTTCCGCTGAATACGAATCTGCCTTAAGATTTGGCCCAACGGGTCTGAGTTTTCGGGAAAATTCAAAACAGGTCAAAATTCACAAAAAACGTCATTTACGATCGACGAAAGTTATAAAAAATCAAATTATTCTACCAGATCACTAGACCTATGATTTGTCACTCGTTTATTTCCAATTTATCATCACAGAGTCAGACAAGCTGGTCCAATTTCATTCAAAAGCAGAACATAGATCAAAATCCTTAAAAACGCCATTTTCATGGCATAATTCGTATTGAGTTCTGGATCCTTTTTATCCACCCACCCATTTATGAATTCATACATCTTTCTATCCAGTCGTTCATGCATGAATACGCATATTTATTCATCCACCTGTACCACCTATAAAACCCGCCCATCCACCCATCTATCCATCTACTTTTTGTACTGAGAGATGAGATAACAGCCTGGAACATTGAGAATGCAATAAAACTTGTAGAATACTCTACTTTCTAAACAAAACAAAACGATATCTACAAATCATTCTTATTTTTGTTGCTATAACATGTTCTCATTTCTTCAAAGGATCTATGCAAAGGGTTACGTTTTCCTTTAGTCCCTCTATTTTTCGTTTCTCTTTTCAACAACCAACAAAAATCGGCCATCACACTGAAAGAAATGGATGAAATGGGCTTATTAAACTGTTTATCTAGAATAATGTGTATAGCGCATATTAAAACTTTTATAACCAATATACAACTTTTATTAAAAAAAAGCAATCATCTCCATACTCATTATTCAATCAGTTTAACTGGAAGGTGCTTAATACACCTTATGCATCTATGAAATAAAGGTTATAATGAATTACTTATACATTATTAGGTGTTATAGACTTTATGTTCCAATTGTATAGT
>NW_019416254.1:1705639-1827172 GCF_000390285.2 Anoplophora glabripennis
AACAGTTTAATACATTTATTATTATAAAACTTATAACCAGTACTAGATGTTCTAATAACGATATGGAACACTTTAATAACAGTTATTGCTATTATTTCGTAAAGGGTATAAAAAACGTTGTATACTAGTTATACAATAATTTAATAAAGAATAAGGTTTATAGTCACTATACAACTGTGCTAGCAATACGCGTTTTATATCCAATATTCACCTGTTTAACTGTCACATATAGTATACAATGGTCTTATAATGGTCTTATAATGGCATATAGAATTCTAATAAAGAATAAAACGCATTTCTTTCAGTGCATATTTTCATCCCATCTTCCTTGATATCGCTGTTCTATAACCTTCATATCCACATATCTTCGCTATAATCTAAATCTTGGAGATTATAGCGAAAAACAAGGCAAACGATTTCATCATAATATGAAGGGGATAGAACAGCAATATCAAGGCAGATGGGATGACCTGATGGCTGATTTTTGTTGGTTGTTAAAAAGAGAAACGAAAAATAAAGGGACTAAACGAAGGCGTAATCCTTTGCATAGATCCTTTGAAGAAAAGAGAACCCGTTATAGCAACAAAAATATGAATATTTTGTAGATATCGTTTTCTTTTGTTTAGAAAGTAGAGTATTCAACAAGTTTTATTACATTCTCAATCTTCTAGGCCGTTATCTCATCTCTCAGTACAAAAAGTAGATGGATAGATGGGTGGATGAGTGGGTTTTATAGGTGGCACAGGTGGATGAATAAATATGCGTGTATTCATGTATGAACGACTGGATAGAAAGATGTATGAATTCATAAATGGGTGGGTGGATAAAAAGATGGATGCAGAACTCTGCAACACGAATTGTGCCATGAAAATGGCGTTTTTAAGCATTTTGATCTATTTTCTATTTTTGAATGAAATTGGACCAGCTTGTTTGACTCTAGGATGATAAATTGAAATTAAACGATTGACAAATCATACGTCTAGTGAGCTGGTAGAATAATTTGATTTTTTATAACTTTCGTCGATCGTAAATGATGTTTTTTGTGAATTTTGACCTGTTTTTTAAATTTTCCCGAAAACTCAGACCCGTTGGGCCAAATCTGAAGGCAGATTCGGATTCAGCGGAAAAAATACAAGGAAATACATAGGTCTGAATACCAGATCCGATACTTTTTTTTTTGTGGGGCTGTAATTATTAACAACCATGTCCTTAACAAAATTTCGTAATACTGTTAAATTTTTTCTGTTAAAACATTGTTTTTATAGTGTTGACGAATTTATGTGTTTTAATTAATGTAAGCCACAACCACATAACATACTTTGTATGTATGTATAATACTATATTATTATTGTGACTCCAAATGTGCTTCTTTGTACTATATAAAGTAGTCAATAAAAAAAAAGTAAGTATTATTTATTATTCAGTGTATAGAATTTAGTGTTGGAAATATTAGGAATACGTTATTTTAAAATGTTAATATACTGTTGCGTTAGTATTATTAAATATCTTTTATAATATCTACAGCCCGGAAATTAGTAGGTACATCCCAATGAACACATTGCAGTTTCAATTAAATTTAAATCATAGTCAAAGAAGACCAGTAATAAACCTAAATCATGTACCAAATTTGGTTCTTCTGCGGTAAAGTGTTGCAGAAATATTAATTTTTTTCCAAATTTAGTGCCCCACTTTGGGGGCTAATAACTCCTCAGGGGTGCAACTTTGTATATAGGTAAGTTTGGTTAAATTACAATATTTTGGACACCCTTACATGCACCTGCCCTGTGTCGGTTCTTATGCGGGACACCCTGTATTATTTTTTGAAACAGATTTGACTCACTATAATAAAAAAAATCTTCCTGTATCTTAAAAACAAAAGATAGTAAGCTCTCGGTCTTTAAAAAATCCTGTTAGTAGGTGAGCCTTGAAAAAAGATTTTACTTTATTTGAGTAAAATATAAAAGATAATACCGAATAAGCAGAACTTTAAACATTTTATATTTTTGTTTACTTTTGCTTTACATGATCTATTTTTTGAAATTCTGTAAACTAAAAACATCAGAAATATGAAATTATTTTACCAGAAATACGGCCAACTTAAGCAAAGGAGGTAAATGCTGTGCAAGGGTCAAGAGAAAATAAGAAAGAATAAGACTTTTAGAAAAAATAATGAATTTATGGGTAATTTGAGTAAATGTGATAAATGTGATGTGATGCCAGCCGACGTTTTACCTTCCTTTTAATGAAGTTTCCAGGTTTCCTTCATTTCTGCATTTTAATACTTCGTTTACATAGTTTCTATGAATAATATTTCTAAATATTTATTTCAACTATAAATATAAATAGGAAAATAAGAGAAAGATAAATATGTAATACAAATTTTAAAGGATAGAAAAATTCATTTGATGTTTGTAGATTTTTCATATTTTAGGAATTCTGGGATACATTTAAATTAGTCCTTATAATCTAAAAATAGTTATTAATAATTTATATCTTCCTGTCACAGAAAGTCGTTCATAACATGCATTTGAAACTTTTATAGGCCTAAATAAATGCATTTCTTTTCAGGTCCATAAAACAACGCCTAAAAAATAGAATGGGAAAAAAAGGCATAAAATATATATAATTGGCTAATGTAACAAGCCTTGCAAAACTTTTTTTATATATTTAAAAACCCGTAAGTGGAGATATTCTCAGACAATAAGAAGAAAACGTATTGTAAATGCTTTAAATTTATCTTATTTCTACCGAAAAATGTATATAAAAAATTGGACAGTAAGTCCCTTATCTCAATTGTATCATTTTTGAGTACAGCATCCTTCGTATTACATTATTCACAAAGTTCATGTTTTTAAACTACATCAGCTATATATAGGGCGTTAAAAGTTTGGCTACCTTAATTTTAACAGACGATAGAATACATTAAAATAAACAAAAAGCCTTATATGACATGGGTCCTAAACTCAACCATTTCCGAAAAAAAAATTATCAAACTCTCCAACTTGATGTACAAAAGTTCGATTAATTAAGGAATATTAACATAACTGAGTAGAATACCATAAAATACAGTGTTTATAACCGTTTTGAACTTCTTTATGCTTAATTCTAAAAGATAATTAGCGTTGTAATAAATTTAAAAATCGATAAAATTCAAATCGAGCAATGTGACAACGGCGCAGCGGTTTATTAGCACTAGGTACTAAGGTGTTCAGCAATCACGAATATGTAATTCAGTTGGTATCTGGATTCGACCGTGTCAGAGTGTTTTTTGCATACCACTGTTTCCTTTTCTTAAGTGTTTTCGAGCGAGTGCGCGAAAATTGGATTCGAAGGTGTCGTGCGTTCATCTAAAATGGTGATGGTGGTAGACATTTTGAGCATATGCTGTAGTTTGTTTTGTACTTGTACGTTTAAAAATTACTGAATTTTGATGTGAATCTTTAGGTACCTACTTTAATTACATGTTTTCCTAATACATAATTTGATTAAAAATTAAGTTGTTTTAAGAGATCCATAATTACTAAAATGCGAGCTAAAATTTAATCACAACACTATTTTCGTACTATAAAACTGGAAAACAATTGTCTTTTCACTAAATGTTTTATAATAATAGTTGTTTATATTTTTTCCGTAGGACAAGTCTGCCCCGTGCACACGTGGTGTGCATCAGCAGGTTAAGCGCTGTTGTGATGTCGTGATGAAACTCCCCAATGTTAATACTCGCTGTATTTTGAAAACTGTTAATCTTACGCCCCTGTAATATACAACTTTTTTATTCATTTTTACGATTACTCTATCTCATGCTGAAGTAATAGCAGTCAAACTTCTTACACCATGTATACAATACAGATAGAATAGGGTTATTTTTATTAAACTGTTTTTGTCTAACGAAAAACCTCACACTGAAATTAATTAGACAAAAATAGTTTAATAAAAATAACCTTTGACTGATCTTTTTCATGCAAGGGTTTATGTAATTATTTAACCAAAAAAAAAAGATTGAAGCTACCCCACCGATAAATAATTTCAGACAATAAGTTCACTTGTAGCTGTGAAAAGCGACAAAAATGCATCCGTAAGAAAAATTAAGTACCTAATAAATACCTACCGATCGTTCTCGGATATCTCTGGGAAGCTGGTCGCAAGTAAAATAATTTGTTTATGAACTTTTTTCCTTTTTACAATTTTTATTACGATCGTTTCGGGTTTTATCCCATCTTCAGATAAACGACATCAGAACCATGGAATATAATAATTTTCATTTTACTTCTGAATTAAAGGCGCCGCACTGTATATACATCTTCTCCATTTTGTTTACTACTTCACTAAAGTTCAGAAAAATGTGTAAGCAACCAATAAACTATAATAAATAAATAACACTATTTTCAGTTTTTTATAAAACTAAAATACCTAGTTAAAGGAACTGAAAATTTATAGAATTGTATTAACTTCAATTACCCATTATTGATTTAAATTAATTTATACATGTAATTTAAACTGCAACGAAATTATTATCTATACTAATCTATACTAATATTATAAAGAGGAAATATTTGTATTTTTGTATGTATGTATGTTTGTTACGAATAAACTCAAAAACTACTGGACGGATTTCGATAATTCTTTCACCATTAGAATGCTACATTATCCCTGAATAACATAGGCTATATTTTTTTATATCCCAAAATGTTTAAAATAAATGTCCACCCGTGCGAAGCCGGGAGGGGCCGCTTGTTAATAATAATATAACTTAATATTGTGTTGTGTGTAACTCAAAAGTTATTAAATATTACTCATATGAGATTTATTCAACTAACAAATGCTGCGTGAACATTACTCACCGAATAGTTTTATTATTTCAGCACAATTGGATGTGGACTCTCTTTACCAAGAAATTGATTTTGAGTGAAAATTTTCTTAGTTTTTTTCAGATGAAATTAATGAAAATGTTTGTTAGAATGGTAATACGTTTTATTTAATAGCAACGCAGACACACCATGAAAGTGCTCTGCTTTATATCTTTAAAGGCACAATGTATTTGTAGTAACGTAATAATAACACTAAATGTTCGTAATGCACATTTAGTTAAACATTATTGCATCGCGTTAATCCAAAATAGTCGTATTTGGGGATGAAGAGCTTCCATAAATTATTTGTATTGTTTCATTTTGCGAAGTAACTGCGGAACAATAAAACAAAAGCAAATGAAGAGGTGGGTCTAAATAAAACTCGTTAAAATTGCTGAGTAAATAAAAAGTCCCTTTTAATTGGAGTTGACTCCAGCTGAAAAGTACCAGAAATAGTGGTAGATTGAAAATTGAAGCGGACTTGATTTGCTGGCTGTTTTTCTTGGTGTTAAATTATACCTGGTGGATTTATCAGCTCAACGTCGATTGCCGCATGGACGTACGTGGTTCGGAATTGATTTACTTTGATAGAGCTCCCTCGAAATTGGAAATTGATAGCAAATGGAAAGCTTAATTTTATTAAAGTATTAAGTCGTTTATAAGCGGAATCTTAAATGATTTTTCTCGAAATTAGGTTATTTGCAATTGGGTTTAAAGCCATCTGAAAGTCAGCGGTGTGGTGAAAAAATATAGTTAATTAAAATTTCAGGGAATAGAAACGCATTTTGTACCTGTAACGATAAAAAATTAAGTATTTAATCAAATACAGTGTTATTAATTATTTCAACTATGCATCCAACTTTTTACAGTATACATTATACTGTATGGGATACAATGAAACAATTTTTGAAATTGATTAAATTGTAAATTCCATACATATGATGAAGTGTGTACAAGTGCTTTTATTTTGTGTGCATCATTTACGGTACAAATTGATAAAAAATATAGAAAAATAAGTAAATTAATTGTTAAAAATTGAGTAGGGTTCCAAATTAATTTATATATTTGATATATTATCATATTTTTAGTTCAATTAATAAAAAAATCGTTGATATTTTGGTAAACATATGTACAATAAACACTCATAAATAAACCGGATAACACTGATTAATTTATTGGTTATTTTGACGCCACATATAATATAATAATCCTTTTACTCCAGAATGGAGCATAGGGCTTTCACGAAGATTTTCCATCTCTTCTTGTTTTTTTGCCAACGCTTTTACTTCCCTCAGCACTTTCCCATCTTATTCAATTCCTCGTTAGTACTTCTTCGCCAAATTGTTTGTGGTCTTCCTCTTCTCCTTTGGCCTGCTCTGGTCCTGTTAACTTTGGTTGTGTCATTGCACAGACAAAATAGCTATCACCACAGACCGCTACTGGAATAGGCCAGCAGTTTTAAATTTCCGAATTTCCGGTAGAATACACCACCAGCAGAATTTTAGGAAGAATCAAATGCAGCGGCCCGCATACCTACGCGTATCCTAGCAACATATAAACAAGACTTTGGTAATGTTGCCAGGCGTACTTACGGATTTCTTTTACACTTTTATATCAATATCTGTGTTTTGCGTTACTGTATTTACTTAAATGTATGATGCAGGTATTGATAAAAATGTTTTTAAAGAATCAACGAATATCTACGTAGTTTCATATGATATTCTGCGGTGTTACAATTAAGTTATTATTACATTTCCAAATAAACAAAATTCGTAATGATATTTTAAACAGCTTGTAATATAATTTTTTTAATATTTGATGATGACGATAAATTTATTTAATATACAAGATGGGTTATTAGTGCGTCGCGGAATGTAGGCACATTTTTTTTTGTATTTTGACATCCACTTATAGGTTTAATAATAATTAAAGATAGAAAGAAACTTTAAAAACAAATGTACGACTTTTCCTTTATTTCATTTGAAATTAAAATTCATCCTTATGAAAATAACAAACAACGATTTTTATAACTAACTTTTGCAACAACATAAGGAGAATACCTAAAAACGAAATAACATTAAAATACCTACAATTTTTACAAATCAACATGCAAGTAATTGTGATGATACAGTTGAAAATATGTTTTAATTTACTATTAATTGCTGCAAAAACAAATTCAAAATTATCAAGCATTTCATCCTGTATTTTTCTTTCAATACTTGTAAATTTTCGGGTCTACGTCTAAAGGACTGACAATGATATCGGGGCTGTTTTCTGGCCACCTAAGGTTTCTAATAATATTTTTTAGTGTTCGTTGACGGGATTCTTCTTCCAAAATAAATTTGCCAATACATATTCCTAAAGAACTTTTGCACATTATTGTTATTTGAATAATACAATTAATTATGTTTTATTTTTCGTCATCAGAATAACCCATTGTAATTTTTTTAATTTTTAAAATTAAAATAGGTTATTCTAATAATGATAAATCCCACATATTTTTAAAAGAAGGTTTGTTCTGTCGTTTTTGTCTGATTGTGTGCGAGAGAGATAGAGTTATAGTGTGCGATAGAGATAGAGTGACTCTGTCCTCATAGAGGGCTTCTCTCTCTCTGTTGTCTTCAGTCTCTCTTCAGGACACTTAGGGAGGGAGCGTCGGGTAGAGCGCGTGTCCTTTTTAGCCTTCGTTATCGATCTATGATGTCATACAGTATAAGAAAAAAAATCGGTTTTTGCTCGTAACTCGGAAATGGCTGGAAATATAAACAAATTTCCCCTTGGTTCTGAGTAGAGCATTTGGTGGGTGACGCAGAGCAGGGTGTCACAATATATGAAAGAAAAAAAAACAGTATTTGCTTGGACTCTTAAGTATTAAAAAATCTCCCATGGTGAACGAGTGAAAAACGTCGAAACCCGCATGTCAAAAAAAAAAATCAGGACTAACGGTGTGTAACATCATGGGATAAAAAAGTGTTTATAACTCGGGAACGGTGTGTTGAATCGAAAAAATAATTGAAAAATTGTTCCTTCTGCGTTAAATGCAAAAGGTCCGAAGTCCGTATGTCGAATATAAATTTTGGAAACAAACGGTGCGTTAAATCGAAAAAATAATTGAAAAAATCTCCCCACACTCCTGGTTCTGTATGTCAGTTCTGCGTTGAATGAAAAAGGTCCGAAGTCAGTATGACGAAAAACAAAAAAGTTAGTCAAAAATTGCAACAGCAGCAGCGAACGCATTATCTTATCTCTGTATTGATTGATGATTTGTTGTTTTTTTTTCTAATAAATTTCGTATTCAACTACTCCTTAAGGTTCCAGAAATTTTACATTGTGTTAATTATTTTGAACACCTTGTGTCACAAATATGAGCACTACCAATGGCATCCATGATATGCAACACTTGTGTCAATAATTATTTTACCTATCTAAAGAAATCAACAATAAGAGAGCAGTACCCATCTAAGAATACACAACCTGTATAATGCAATTTTTTTAAACATAAGTGTTAATATCGTACCATATTGGAAGCCTACGCACAAATCTAAAAATATTAATTTCGAGTTTTTGAATTTTCTCATTCCAAGGTGATATAAAATAAATAATTAATATTAGGTAAATTCTTACTTTTAATTCTAACTTGATTTATTTTATTTAGCATTTATGGCAAATGTGATTTCCAAACAGAAGATAAGTTCCATATCTCTTTAATTACATAATTGAAAGCATTAAATTTATTTAGCAGTTATTATTTGGCAACAAAGCCACCGCTGGAACTGCCGCGTATTACCAAGTAGAAGAGTTAAATTTCATTGATGGAAGCCCGCTAACAAAAGCCATCCATCCATTTCGGATTGCCAATTTCCAGCATTTAAGAAGCAGTCTGTGGCGATCCGCTATATTGTCTGTGGTCATTGTCAGGTTTTCTTAATGTATGTCCTATTCAGTTCTATTTGCGTTTCATAATTTCACTTTTTATTGGTTCTTGTTTAGTTTGACTCCATAACTCCTCATTTGTTATTCTGTTGGGCAGGAAGATTTTTAGAATTTGAGGGTTGAGACGGACGGTGGAATTTGTGTGTGGGTTACCAAGAATATTCTTCTCGGGCCTACAGTAATTCCACACTTAACGTGTACAAATCTTTTCGGACTTGTACCCGGCTGGAACGGATAATAATAAGGAAAATAATTCTTACTAGGTTTACTAGTTATTCCGGGCTGGCTTCGGTGGAAAGTACTTGCTGGCGGTGGACGTCTGTTCGGTATTGAGTTCTGGATACGAACTGTCGGTTTCGGGGAATGTCGAGGACTTTTGTTGCCCAAATCCCCACCGGATTAACACCAGTCGTGGTGGGACCTCCACGTGACCAACGGCTTGTCAGAGTGGGGTTTCGGCCGGTCGGACCCGCGAGTGGATATTTGATATATATGTAGAAACATCAATAATTCTCGCCGCCGCGCCGAGGTAAAATAATCCGAAATAAAAAGAAATATCTTTAAATCCAGACCTAATAAAAATCAAAAATAAAGCAGCTTCATTACAGTATAAGTTTCTGGTTATTATAGTTTCGTCTCGTTAAGGTTTTGGTCGTTTTATATGACTCCCTCATATTATTTGTCATGGCTGCTTCTTCAGCTCTTTGCTGGTTTATTGGTCCACGAACCTTTATCTCGTCTTACTGCCTTTTTGACTTGTCTATACATTTCCTCATATTCTGTGCTTAGCTTTTTCTTACTCTCTATGCCTTTTGCCGCATTTATTTTAGCGTCTATGTCTTTTCTCCTCTGAATTAGCTTCCATATGTCTCCACCACTTTCCGTCTATCGTTGCTTCCGCTGGTACTCCATTTTCTTTCAATTTCTTTATCTCTCAACTTTTTTACATTATAGTGCTTTCTTTCAGAACCGTTTCTTCTATTTTGTTGGGACATATTCTTATTTTTATTTCGCCTAGCAACAAATGATGGTCGCTTCCTGTATCGGCCGATTTTTTATTTCAAACATCCAGTGAACAACCTCGCCTCTTTCTTTGATTTTATGTCTTCTGATCTGGTGAGGTCCATGTTATTTTGTGATAATCTTTATGCGGGACTATAGTTCCGCTTATTACTAATTCAGTTTCTAAGCAGAGTTCTGCCAGTCGGTTGTAATTTCTTATACCTATTCCATTTTTTCCCATAACCTTCTCACTGTCTATACGCACTTTGGAATTCACATCATTAATATTATTGTGTCACCTTTATTATCTTTACGGATTGTCCCATTCAATTCCTGAAAAAAATCATCTTTTTGATCGGCATCTGATACTTTTGTTGGCGCATAACACTAAACTATGGAAATTTTCATAAGTGGTGAGTTAATTTTCTCTGATATATGAGTCCATTGTATTAAACTTGTCTTTGTTTCGACGTTTAGTATAATACCTACTCTACCTCTTCTCTCTTCGTTCTCCTCCTTGTCTGAGTACACAAATAAGCTTCCATGATTGTTTTGTAGTTCACCTTGCCCTGGCCATTTGGTCTCACATAACACCAGGATTTTAATATTCAGTAAGTCCATCTCTTAAAGTAGCTAGTTTAATTTGGATTTTTCTAGCATAGTACATACATTTCAAGTTGCTATTCTCGTTCTGTTTTTCATTCCAAAAGTGTTACTTTAAATCTTTAGCTTGTTTCCCTTCGTGTTAGTTTCCATGGTGTCAACATTTAAGATGAGATCATCACTCCTCTGCAGCCTTGACGCCACATAGGTTAACATAAAATTACCTTTCACAATAATGTATTAATGTAGTTTCCTTATACAAATAAATTCGGTGTCAAGTCAACTAATTTTACGGACAATGTTTGTGTTTACTTTATCTTTTACAAATATGTAGTGCTTACTTATTTTCTCTCTAGAACAGTATAGATCGTGAACGCAATATTTTAGAGAACCTTTAGTTACAATATTACATTATTATTATCGCCGCATACAGTAAAAACTGAAGAAATGCTTTTAGTATGAATGAAGCCAAGAGAAGAAAGGAAACCACTTAGCCCAAAAATAGTTTTGCAATTCGGAAGTCTCAGAAATTTGATTGTGCACCAACTATAAAAGAATTACAGGCATTTGTTTTTACAGAATCTTTTTAAATCTAATCGACTATAGACCATTAGATGAAAATAAATATATAGGGTGTGACAGCTTTTTGTGGGATTTTAACAGTTGATGGACATTCATTTTTTAATAAGAAAAGTTCCTGTAAACATAGGTCTTAGAACACTTCGTTTGTGAGATATAGGATGTTGGACACAAACTTTTCTAAAGAATTTTTCTTAATATCTCTAACAGACCAATAGGTATTAAACTGAAATTTGGCATTAATAAGACATTGGTTATGGTGAATATAATAAAGTTAGCCTGTTATCCAATTCATTCGCAAGTGATGTGCCTGCTGTGGGTTACTGCCCCCTTTGAAAAAATAATTCGTACGCCCGTGGATTTTTCTGGAAAATAACATATTTTCTAAATTTCTTAATTAATTTTGAACAAAACAGCTCTTAATTTTTTTTAAGTAAATTAAGCTATTGAGCTTATGTCCTTAAATAACTGTAATTGGCAACATTATTAATATGAACGCCATGTTCCTAAATTATAATACCCATCGAAACCAGAAACTTGTCTGTTAAAACAATTATGGTAATTATTATTTCACGATAGTTTCCTTGACCTAACTAGTCCATAATAAACCAAATCAGGAAGTAATTAAAATAAGTAAATAGTAGACTCTTCAAACTTAATGCAACATGTGAAAAACTAATTAGAACATAAAAAAGTTAAACAAGTTACACGAGGTGCTAAGAAGTATGCTCCAAATAAATAATTATTATAAATTCCAACCCAAACATTTACACCAAATTCATTCTGTAAATGTCTTGGTCGAATTACATGTGGGTTTTCATGTGTCCATACATGCTGATTATGAAGATTTACAATTTCTCGACGAGTAAAGCAGGTTTCATCAGTCCACAGAAAATTACACAAAAAATTCCATTTTAAAATTATTATCAAATTTTAGCAAAGAATTTCTTTTAACTCGTTTCTTTAAAAGTTTATAATTTTCATGTTACACTTTACTTGAGGCAATTAAAAGTTTATTTTCATAAAATGAGGGTATCTATAATTTCAATGCTCTATACAGGGTGGCCAAATGAAAACGAAACAGAGCCATTTTCAGGAATTGCGTCAAGATTGTAGAAAAACGCTCAGACCCGTCGATTTTAGATTAAAGGGGGACATTCTTTGCTGGTATTTTTGACTACGCCACTTTCACCCCCCAAGCAAGGGTAAGCATCATCCCAAAATATTTAAATGGCATTGGGGGTCGAGTAATATTTCTTTAGAAAGCTCTCACAATTCTCTTTACAACAGACTTAAATTTTATAATTCCGCCCAATACTTATTAAGAACTTTGGTTTTAAATTTGAAAGTATGTACAAACAATTAGTAACGGTAAAAATGTCAGTCATTCGAATTAAGTAATGGTATAAATTTAGTATTTCTTGCGTTACATTTGTTTTTGGGGATTTGCCATCACTTTCGTAAAAAAACACAATAAATGAATGCTATACACACACAATGAACGTAAAATTAGTGGATTCCAAATTATTTTCTAGTATTTTTTGGAAGCGTTGGTTGGTAGTTTATTTAATTGTGTTTTTGAAAATTAAACACTATGGTTTATTCCATTGCGGAAAGGGTAGATATCATTTCATTATTTATCAACAATAAATATGCTAATAGAACAGCTCAGCTATTTAATTAATAACATCAAGATCGACATGTCAGGAGGAAGTATGTTCTAGAGTTAGTAAAAAAAATTCAAGAGGCAGGGAACGTAGCCAAAAAAAAACGAGAAATTGAAAAACCTATAGTAAATGAAGGTAGTGAAGTTGCAGTTTTGGGACAAGTTCATCTTGATTCTACATTAAGTACAAGGCTGCTGGCATCTGTGTCTGGGATTAATCGAACTACTATACAAACCATTTTGAAGAAGAATAAATTCCATCCATACAAAATACATTTAGTCTAAGAACTTCATGAGGATGATTATGACCGCCCGCCGTTTGCAATTTTGCGAAATAATGAGTGAGCGAGCAGGGAACGACCCACAGTTCCTTTTTAACATCTGTTTTTCTGATGAATGCAGTTTTTTCTTGAACGGGACGGTAAATCGTCACAATTGCCGCCAACCCAAGAGTTTTTCACGAGGTGCATACACAGCAACCGGAAAAATTAAATGTATGGGCTGAAACTTTCGGTGACCGGCTGGTGGGTCCTTTTTTTCTACCTGGTAATTTGACTTGGCCAAATGTATTTGCAATTACTGGAAGACGCTATTGACCCTGCCTTGACTGATATTCTTGAAAATGTTCCAGAGTATGATGATCATTTGATTTTTCAACAGGACGGTGCTCCTACGCATTATGCGTTAATTGTTTGTCAGTATTTGGACCAACGTTTTCTACGGAATTGGATTGGAAGAAGAGGCAGCATTGAGTGGCCTCCCCGATCACCGGATTTATCGCCCTTTGATTTCTTTGTCTCCGATAAAATTTACATTTGCATTAATCTGAAAAAGGACTTTTAGAGGAACAAAAATATACTCTTATTATATGTTAATATAATTGCATTGGCTTGGAGAAAATTCGAATATATTTTATGCACTTATAAATATTCTGAAAATCAAAAAAATCTCTTTTGATTTTCACAATCTGTATAGATTACGTAAAAATTACTCATTCTGTACAACTCTGCAAATTTTCGATATCGTCGCTTTTAAATCCTAAACCAAATTGTGAGGTGTAGCAAAATCGTACACGTTATTTTTAGTGAAAGTTAAACTTCAGAGTAGCATCCTGTTGACAATGTATAAGTTGTTAGTTGTGTGAGTACAGCTCCAGTATTACATTTATGCTGACACAACTTTAGTGTAAACTGCAGGGTCTACTGTCAAATACTTTTCGAAACAAAGTTAACTTGATAATTGAATCAACTCAAGTGTAAGTTTACACCAACTTGTAATGTATGGCAATACCTTATCAAAGTTTGCCATATATTCCCATATTCCCTATATCTTTAGCATGAACAGGGTTGCGACCGGAGTACGATAAATTAAATTAGAAGAATTATATTTCCTGTTATACAACAAACTGTAGCTGATCTTTTTAGATTAAATCGATAGAAAAAGCTTTTTCTCTTGCGTTAACTTTTTTTTACTAAAATAACGTATGGAATAAACATAAAATATTTGTTTATTTAAATCGCTTTTATACTTTTTTTAGCCTTTCCAATTTGGAGCTCCAGTGAGCATCAATCGAGGAGTTTTTAAAAGGAAAAAAAAATATTTGTATTACTTATTATATGTACCTGTATGTAATTAGAATTGTAAGAATAATTTATTAGATGGAATAATTGTTAATTTAATTTTAGTTTATTTATAAGCAAAAAGTAATTTTGTAAAGGCATGTTTTTAATAGGTGCTTACAATGTATGTTTCATTATCAGTCACATACATACATATGTATAAATCATATGTTTTAAAAATAACGTTTTGCTCGAATATTTATTAAAATTAAATGAAACAATTGTTGTCTTAATAATTATTCATATATGTCTAATTATACTTACTTATTTTTAACAAGCATTATAAAACTTTTCCCTTTAAAAATATTTCGCTTGACGTCTGCCCTTTCTTCAGTTTAGTTCAGACGGAGAGAAGATGCGACGCAGAAGTGTGTCGTGGATGAAGTCTGTGATGAAACCTACACAGCCACCTACATGTACAAGCCATGAAATAACAAAGGCAACACCGCCACCATTCTGTTAGACTCGTAACCCGTAGGCTGGATCGTTTAGCGTTGAAATCGGCAACGGCCAGCGATTTCATTTCTTGAATTTTGTAAAGAGAATTATAAGAGCTTTCAAAAGAAATCAACCCCCAATGCCATTTAAATATTTTGGGGTGATGCTTACCCCTTACTTGGGGGTGAAAGTGGCGGAGTCAAAAATACAGGCAAAAATTTTTAATCTAAAATCGACGGGTCTGAGCGTTTTTCTACAGTCTTGGCGCAGTTCCTGAAAATATCTCTGTTTCGTTTTCATTTGGCCACCCTGTATATAAAGCACATGTCACATCTTAAATGTCATTGCTAGTTAATGCTTACTAGCACAAAGCATTGCTTTGCACAAAGTGACCTACTAATCTGTGCGTGCCATAAAAGCATGACTAGTTTAACTGGTGATATTGTAGGAAACTGCTACTCAAACGGGCTTTACTATTATTAGCATTATTGTTTAGTGTATTAAAGTGGAGTAGAGCAAAAGCCGACGCTTGTAAATCTAATACAATAATATGAACTTAACATAATTATATAGGTAGGTAGGTAATATAAGAATGGGAGTAATGATTTACCTAAAGATTTAGAAAATATAAAGAATAACAGTCTTTGCACATTCTCTCAATGATAATCTAAGCCTTCCTTAAATGATTTCACCGATGCTATTTGGTAAAGAGTTTCATTTGTCCAATATTCGAATGCTGAAAAAAAGTAGTTTAGTTGTTATATGAAAGTTTTCCTTTTTTTAATTTAAACACATGACCTCTTAAACGTAAGTCGGAGTTTAAGATGAGAAGATCTACAAAATTACGGAAGTTTTCAAGTAGGTATCTATAAGTCTTTCTTCATAAGGCAATCTTTACTCTTGCGAAATCCAGTGGGATAAACTCACTTATTTTGGCTTTAACATTACCGCTTCCTCTTACATTCGTAGCTATCTGACCGGGAGATCACAACAAGTTGTTGTGAATTCAATTATGTCCGACATTTGCCGGTGACTCATGGGGTACCTCAGGGGCTGTTTTCATTATATATTGCCGACTTTTATAAATATTTAAACACGTGCATCATTACGCAGATGATTCACAAGTTTATTACAGTTTTCCTGTAGGAGATGCAAACTCTTCAAATAATGTCATCAATAACGATTCAACGTTATTATTTAATATCTCACAGGTTACAATTGTATCCAAATAAGTCCAAGGTCGTAATATTTGGTCCCAAAAAGAAAAGATGCAGCGTAAAATCTCAGATCAATATTAAATTGGGTAATACTGTGTTAGACCTTGCTGATAGTTGTAAAAATCTGGGGCTCTTGTTTGATGAGATGATGAGTTGATTCACTAAACATGTAATTACTGTTTGCCGCTCACCTTATAATATATAAGTTGAAGCAACTTTATCCTCATAGGAGTATAATGAGCTCGAAGTAAAAAATTAACATATGTGTTTCCCTAATTTTTTCAAGATTGTCATATTGTCATTGCGTTTATGGGCCAGCCCTACTGATATGAAATTTGAACGCGTTTTGATAAGCAGTCACTTACCAATATAACCAAAATGATAATATTAGATCTTTATTTTCTGGGGTGGGCCGTGCACACCCCTGTCCCCTGGCCCATGATTAATTAATCTCTTGTTTTAAGTGCGATGACTAAACAATAATGGTAAATTCCAGGTGATGTCGGATGTATGAGTTATATATTTTTAGGAAAGCTATAGGAGAAAGATTATAGAAGGAATTTCTAATCATATAATTAATTTGGTTACTAATTTGGTTACCTTGGAGCTCCACGATAGCTAGCGATTCTGTAATCAGGACACTAAGATCACTGCACAGAGACGGGAACTAATAAGTTCTAAACTCAATTCAATGATAGCTGGGCCATATAGTTCATGGTGTGGTTGTTTCCTACAATACTTAAGGAGGTATATCGGGTTTACTAAAATGCACAGATGTACTTGAAATTTATATAGCGTATTATCCAGTGCTCCCTCCGTGCGTCATATATTTTTGAAATTTTTTTTAATTTAGATTTTGAGAAATTGTTCTTGAAAGTTGTTCATTTTAACATAGTTTTATATGGCGAAGATGGACGGTGCAGCTCTTTTTTTGCCCATAACTGAGAAAAAAAATGTAGAAATTGTGACACAAAACTTTTCCACAGATAGTACACAGTATTATCTCATTTTTTTATGTAAAACTAATGTAAGTTTTTAACATAGTACAGCTGTATTAATTAGAAACAGAAACCAATAATTGCATTTCTGTCTGACTTGAGGATTAATGTGGCAACGTCGCAATCAGCTGACAGCAAGGAGGGAATACATTTGAAATAGTTGATAAAAACGAAATTGATCTCAAACATATACATTTTTCCTAAATCCCATGTACATTGTTATCAACAATAAATTATCCACAACAGATTATTTTTTGTAATGTTTTTAAAAAACTAAATTAATTTAAAAAGGCTAGGAAGCTGTGATATATTTATTGGAATAAAAAATACAGTTGATAAGTCCTTTTAATATATTTAATGGTTTATAAAAACATCGTAATAAGTACCCAGCAATATTTAGGGTTACATAAAGTTTTTAGATCAGGCAAGTTAGACAATAAATCAGAAAATTTTTTTCTGATGAACCAATCGAGTTGCGGTTTTCGGCATTGTCTTTGGGAAAATATCAGGAAAAAAGTCTATCTATTACACTTTGGGGCTGAATCGAAACTGCATTGCGGGTGCATAATGTGCATCTTGGAGTGCATCAATTTGCCTCCTTGCCTCTGGGGGGCCCCAGGACCATCGGTCATACTTTTCAGTGTCAGAATCGGAATCCCCGACTCCAAAAACCCTCGAGTGGGGAGTTAGAATGCAATTACTCAGCTATTCGATGTTTTACAGAAGCTCTCCCTTGCCCCCCTGGGGGGGCCCGGGCCGTCGGGCATATTTTTCAGGGTCAGATTCAGAATCTCCGACCCCGAAAACCCGTGCACACAAATTTCCACAACTTTTAGTCAATTTTTACCATTTTTAGAAAATACGGAAAAATTAATGCACTCCATCCAAAATGCAGTTTATACACCAACAATGCAGTTTCGATCCAGCCCCAAAATGTAATAGACAGACTTTTTTTCCTGATATTTTTCCGAAGACAAAGCCGAAAACCGCAACTCGATCGGTTCATCAGAAAAAAATTTCCGTATTCTGGGTGATTTTGGTCTAACTTGCCTGGACTATTTCTTTACTTGATTAATATAATACTTGAGATAAAAGCATTTGTACAGAATAGCAAAGGGACATAAATATTTCTCAGCAAACTTTATATCTAAAAAATTAGTTATAGTTGCAAAACTTTTGTAACATTACTAAAATAGAGATGAAAAACACGAACAGTGAGTAATAATGTAATTTCTATCACAGAACCTTCAAAATTGCATCCAACATTTTCTTTGACTTGGACGAGAGATGGGCGCGAGTGTCATTTTATTTCTTTAGAACTAAATTAACATAATTATTTTCTCGTTGTTTTACCAGTTTACATGATTTACGGATTTTAAATAAAGGATACAAATCTTCGCGAGGATAATACGATATATTTGCTATATATAATAATTATATTTTACATAGTTTACACACAATACATTTTTGAACGCGTACGCATCTTTACCTGAATTTGACGCGCAATATCTCCGATGTCCGAGGTCTGTAGGTTCGCAGTGAGTACAACTGCACTCGATTATTAGCGCTGTTGCCACATCTACATAGTGTTTATGCGTTCACTAAATATAATTTAAAACTACTTAAATATGATATTATTATGTTGTTAATTTTCAATATGTATGTTATGTGTACATTGAGTAGATTTATTTGCTATATAAATAATGTTTATCGTAAATAATTTCAATAGAATTTAATTTTTTCAAGTTGATAGCGGGTTTTAGTCCCACAAGAAAAGCATAGGACCCCCCTGCGATCCTCACTTCCCTCGGACCCCGATATACCTCCTTAAAAAAGGTCTAAGGTTAATTCAAACTTCAAAAATTTGGTAAATCATTTTTACATTTAGACGTAGGTTGATACAGATTTAATTAAAAAAACGTATGTAGATTAAGTACTAGTAAATAGTGTTTTGTCATTTAAATAAGTTGATAATTTTGATTCATTACACAAACTGTATAATATATGCTTTTAAGTGTTACTGAATATTTAAATCTATTGTGTCAAGTTTTTGTTTGTACCTACTAATGTTTTAAGGAAGCTATTCAATTAGTTAGTTTGAGTAATATTTTGTATCATTTGTGTTTATGTATAATTTAAAAATTAATATTTTACTCTAGGAACCATATTTAGTTATTTTTCTTTCATTTAGGTAAATCGTATCTTGATGCCATTGAAGTACATAAAAAAGAACATTTTTTGTGTGTACCCTCTCTCATTGTTTTTAAAAATACCACATAGTTTTACTGTCTTTTAGGTGTCGCAAATATGTAAAATGACATGATTAATCTAACTTTACTTGCATTAGGTAATTTTACATTACATGCATTGTAAAAAAATCGGTATGAGTGAAAGCGATAAAGGTGCGAAGTGAATCCATTGAGTGAATAGATTGAGTACAATTTTACTGTGAGTATTATGATCATTTTACTCATTTGTGATAATAGGTATTTGAACTAAAATTGAGCACCTTCACTTCAAATACAGGTGTCCGTTAAATAAATTCTCCAGATAAACATCTTGTGGCGTGGTGTATGGTATGTAGTGCTGGGCAAGTATCCGGTTATTTTGGTGACAATTGTGACAAATGCAGTGGTTGATTACATTAATTAAAAACAATAATATATTGAGTCCGGATTAATATTTGATTAAATAGTTAGATTGTTACCTGTACTTACTCAGTATCTGTAACGTACAATCTAGGTTATGGCAATCTAATCGTCCGATCAGTTAATCAATTCTTTTAATCGAGCCCTAAAATATTACCTCTAAAGCAGATCTGTGTAGAAACCACTGTGGCAGCTTACTAGATTATAACTTTAATACAATAATATTTAAATTAAAATTTAAAAACAATATATACCAAGCCTGAGCAAAAAATTACTAAATAATAGTTAAACTTAGAGAAAAAGTCAACTCTTAATTGGTTTACATATTCAGAATAGAGTCAAAAGTCACTCACTTGATAGTTAGTAGAAACTCGGATTTGAGTAAAATTCACTCACTTCTGCTCCAATAGTGTCACTTATAAAATTTTAGTTGTTCTCATACTGATAGAGTGAGTATTTGACTCAGTAGGGTGTGTACAGAAATTGATACATTATTGAGTAAAACTGAGTGAAACTGAGTGTTTTTTTACAGTGTAGTATGGCGTCAAAATAATACTTGTACTGAAACATGATTACAATTCATCCTTCAATTCAATTTACACTGAAATTGGGAAGAAATTACAGTTATTTGCTGAGGCGTGAATATTGAGCCACTTCTCAAGTCGGAAGTAATGTGAAAACAACACAAGGATAAGGAATGAATATAAGTTCTGGTGAACCTAACCACTTATGTAGATTTGAAATTATATGTTCAAACATAGAGAAACTTTGCGTGGCATAATGTATTGGTTTCATTATGTAACATCTTACATAAGGGGAGAATTGCCAAAGATGGATCACCGACATTGGAGTAGACACATTATTAATAACACAATCTTCCGGTAAAGAGAGAAAGGGATTTCGAAAAACTGGTATTAGGAATCTTCTTATTATTATTAGAATTAGGATGATTCTTAAGTACGTTTTCGTTCTTTTTAAATAATTTTGAAGAAAAATATTGGTACGAACTGATGTGACAAACGGGTTAGTTTTCAAGATACAGGGTAGAAAGATTTTAATAAAACATCGCACCTACGTAAATATCTCGATTTCGAGTTATTTTTTAATTTCGAAATAATTAGGTTTTAGTATCAACATTAAGTTAAACAATTAGGTGTCGTGTAGTATGATATCTCATTAGCTACAATTTCTGTGAAATATTTATTACAGTTAATTATTGTTGAGTAAAACTAACAATTACTTTTTCAGAAACATGAGTAAAGGATATCGTAAAATGTACGGCAATCGTAAGCTACACTTCTGCATCTAAAGTATGATGGTTTTTCGGGTTGTTATGTCGTCGTCTATGTACCTCGTCGCTGACAGTTGCAAAATTATCTTTCACTTCCTTAGCTTAGCTTTAACCTATCTTTGTTGTTCTCGGGCCAGGCACTGTGGGGGTGGACCCGCTAGTAGAAGCTTTAGGGGCGCCCTGATGTTTATTTCGGTTTCCATTGTAAGCTCACTACGGACGGAATTGTTCCTCAGGCAGTGGTTAGCATGGACCATTGAAACCTTTAAAACCGCTACTGCTGCATTTCATGTATGTTTTCGTTCCAGGCATACTGAAGTGGAGCATTGTGCACACATTGTATGAGCCTTCAGCGTCCATAAGAGATCAACGAATTACCACGTATTTTGAATATAATGTAAAAATTTAATAAGTTGCAGACCTACAGAAGTTTCATAAATGTTTAGAAGCAACGTGACCGCAACCAACAAGGCAGGACTGGTACTGCTAACAAGAAATCCCTAAATCTTGGCATCACTAACATTAATGATTCGTTTACAATGAATAATGAAAACCGTTACATCTTGCTTGAGATAATATGATCGCTGATAGGCTGAATAGAATCTTGTGAAAAATTATACAGCCGTTAAAAAAGAATATTGTATTTAATGTAATCTTGATCTTATTGTTTTAAATTTTTTTAATTTTCCCCAAATTTAAATGCAAACCTGATTACTGTTCAAAACAAAATCACTGTTTACGTGTCTTGTAATCATTTATGAAGGCTGTGGACTATAAACTTTATAGGCTGCAAATAACATAATGCCGTGAATTACGAATGAAATATATGAAGAAAAGACAAATGAGTATCGCTAGTGCACTCTAGAAGTGACATCTGTGCGGTCTATGCAGATACATAGATGATGTGCAAAATGAACACAATTACTAATTTCATATAGAAAAAAAAAAACGCTGCATTATATATAAAGGGTAATTCATAAACAATTTTACTTCATTGAGTAAATCGTACTCAAATCGTCCTCACAAATGACTGCTAGGTTAGTGACATATTAGTGGTGTCTTGGAAAAGTAATGTAATACCTACTAAAATCGGATTTCAGTATTGGGAATCGCCTGGGACCACTTGGAGAGAGCAAATTGCGTACACTGCACAACGCGAATTACGGTAGAGACTACAGTAGCCCAACGAAGTAAGGGTTATAAATACTACAACTTCAATACTTTTTTTCTCGAAAACTATAAGGATTTTAGAAAAATGTTTACGATATTGACTCCAATTTTCATGGCGCATCTATTCTCAATTTTTTTCGGATAAGTTATGAATCACCCTGTATATAAAACTATAGAGTATATGTAAAGGTGTTACAAACTATTTTTAGTGTTTATCGAATTCAATTTAATTATTTTTTAAATAGTTCATCGAATTTAATTTGTGCTCTTCTTCTTCAAATGCAAACAGATTTGAAATACCAGAATACATCGAAATAAAAATGTTTTTCATTCTTTGTAATCACATTAATATTTAGGTGAAATATTTTAATAAAATATTAAGATATTTAAACATTTGAGTGCCGTTCATAAGTAAGATTCATATTACGTTAAGCATATCCTATTATGATCATTATCAAAAACATTGAATTTCATGGCAACTATTTGTAACGCTGACGTTGAACATCTACTGCCTCTCATCTACATCTAAGTTTTCAAATTATGTTTCAATTAACGATATCTGAATATCTGGTTTGAATTCAGATACATTTTGTTTTAAATTAAAATAAAAATGATATAAATAGGTGATAAAAAATATGGCTATAGCTTTTATACACAACAAATTTAAATAAAACACAAAATAATATGAGACTTTTTTACTTATAATTTTTTATTTTCACACGTGAAATTTTAAATTTTAATATACTTTTTAAAGAAATGTTATTTAAGAAATTTTCCAAATTGTAGTTTCCTTAAATGCAGACGATGGCGTGATGCCAGACAGCTTTATAATCATAAAGGATTTATTATCTATCCTTGCGTGACATTCAACACACATGGGACCTTACAGGGATACACGATCCGAATTTAAAATATAGAATTATTTTGTGCATTTATAATTTAATCGCGGATTTTCGTCAAAAAATGTATTTTAACTTCGTCATGCACATAAATATTTCATAGGGATTTTAATCAAAATGAATAAAATATATATAAAAACTGAAAAAATAAATTTATTGCAGTTTTGGTGAGTATTCGTTTTCCTTAAAGATAGCAGTATAATTTTTTTCATATATGCAACGAAATGTTTTCTCATTACTCCGTCTATACGAGTGACATTTTTTTCTCTCTTAAAAAGAAAATTAAATTTTCAAATTTATGAGATATCTAATCAATAGTAAGCTAACAAAATTTGCATGTATCTCTTATCAATTAACTCAGTTTAAACGGAACACATCTAATATCTTTAAAAAATTCTAAGATAAAATACTAATGTTTTACTCGACAAATGTCATCCTATATGTAAGAGCGGTAATTTTGAATAGAATAGGTACACACATAATATGGAGATGTAAAATTTATGCGGATACAACTTATAAAAAATTACTTACTATAGTTTGCTGTAATAGGTATAGGCCACTCAATGCTGCTCGTGGGCAATTTGTTCACTCACAAAAAAACTGCACTTTCATCTGTTATTGCAAAATACACGACTACTCAAAATAGAAGTAAAGTAAAAATGGCAATCAAAATGGCATGGAAAGAAAGCATACCCAATTCATCATAGTAATAGTAATAGATAATTTTCGTAACACGCGATAAGAATACATTATTGTAAAGTCTTTAATACTAAAATCCGAAAATTCTTTTCTAATCATTATGTACAATTTTGAGCTATTTATTAAAATTTACACTTTAATTACTCGAAAAACGTAAGATTCCATGTTACATTGATAAACAAAAAAATTACAAGTCGAAATATACTATTATAATTAACAACCAAATAAGTTAATAAAGTTAATATTTAATAAGACATCTACAATATTTTGAGAAAGTTGTAGAATCTTCTTTCGTTTCTTTGCATTTCCTGAGAAAACTTACCATAGTAATGTATATTTTTTTTTACACCATAAGAAAGTAGAGATTTCAACGAAGAAAAAGCCCACCGACGTTTTTAAAAAAGCAGATATTTTGACGTGAGAATTTTCGATTGAAAATTAGGGTGCTTTTTCGATATTAAGTAAAAATAAGGTGAAAAAATAAATATTTCAAATCAAAAAAATTACAGCGTGTTTGGGACATAAATAGGTAAGTTTTCACCAAATTTCGTGAAAAAAAAATTTTTTTGTAAAAGATAAAAATAAAAAACCAAAAACTTGGTTATTTGAATTTTTCACATAAATTTTGAGGTTATGTGAAAAAAGTGTAAATACAAAAGTTGTAGATCTTTTTATTACCTACAACTTTGTCATTTAACTTTTTTCCATAAGACTTGTAGTTTTTCTGGGAATCAAGGGAAACCGTTTTTTACCCTTAAACACTCACCCCCTACCCCTTCCCGACCTCAGATCGCCCGTAAATTATTTTTCCTTTCATTTCTGTTATATTCTCTTTCATTTCCAATGGGTTTCATCTTACTATAATTTTTTTTGATTTCAAAAATTATCGACCCTGGTCTATATCTGGAACCTAATTTACGTAGTATTATTCAGATCTCATGTCTTGTTTAAGGGGTTGTATACATAATTTAGAATTCGATGCCGATGTATCAAGGGAAAATAATTCGAAATCAGTAGTTTTGATTTACAAACGTAACAAAATGGTTCCCCTGAAAGTTGGTTTACGGTATTTTAAATATACCTACTTTTGAAACAGTTAAAAGTTATTGCGGTTGAAAATAATAAAATTAATTTAATTCCTTTGAATAAAGTAAACCCAGATAACGCTAGCAATAAAAGAAGGGGAAATGCTGGCATTCGTATTGAGTTTAAACAACATCTAAAGCATTGAGTCTATTTTGTAGCCTCTCAACCTAAAACGTCACGTTTCGCTCGAGCCTGAATGTAGAAATGGGCAAAGGGAACGCAAAAGCAGATTAGTGTACGATTGTGTGCTGACTAACAATGAATATTATTTCTAGTAAAAGTAAGTACACGTCCTTAATGAAAATAAGCTAAGCAATTGTGTTGGCAACTACGTTAGCCATGAAGATTAAAGGTGTGACAAAATACAATTTTTATTTTTTTTGTGATAAATCCTTTTTAAGTGCTGAAAACTGTGCTTTTAATTTTTAATTAACATCAGGCTATTCTGTAGACTGTTCAGTTCCAAATGATAAAAATATTCTTCAGAGGCGTTGATTGGTAGATTTTATAATATTGTATCAAAAGCCGGCCGCGCAGTAATTTATTTATTAGTTCTCGGAACGATGGGCCAAGTACAATATTCCAGTCAACATAAATTATCGAAGGTTGAGGGCTTTCAAGTAGGCTTAACGTCGCCAAGACCGTCCTTCGGGGAAGGCCACCCGAAATTTAGCAATATTTTTAACAAGTTCACATAAACTGTCGGGGCCATGTGTTAAGCATCTAGTATAAGAGAGAAATCAATATTTCTAATAACGCGCGAAACCACGAGAAGAGCGTAGAGATTCCAAGTAGAATTAATTAAAATTGTAAATTGATAATAATTGAAAAAGAAAAGTATATTAATGAGCTGGTTTTTCGGCGGATTCTCCAAGCTATAAGAGTAGATTAAATGAGATTGACTAATCCGCCCCGTATTTGCTACACGGAGTCATTAAGAGAAGGCTAGGGTTAATTATAAGTAAGTGTAGTTTCAGAATTCTTATATAAATGTAAGTCCAGTCAATTAGATAATTATTAACCTAATTATTAAAGCGTCCCGACATTCAGGGTTCTCGCCAATAAGATGAGAACCGAAACTTCTGGACCCAAGAAATGGGCGTGGAGATGCGAGGTGTGGAATTCAGGAAGGATCTCGAAAAAGTCAGTTCTTTCTTGGGTTTCACATTGAACAGTCTAATTAACTTTAGAGTCTCGGGCTAATTAAGTAAAAATAGTTTTTCCAAATTTTGTATGAAGCGCGCATTCCCTGAATCTCGGTACGCTGTCGCGTTTGAATCAATTCATTAATAATGTTGTTCGAGTCGTTGTGTTGTCATTTTGTTTGTTTGTTTTGTTTATTGTTAATAAAACCCTTCCTGGAAGTTTTGGTGTTTCCTTTTGTTTCTCCAACTTCAGTGTCACCCTGTATAACCAGCCAGTGGATTGTATTCCATGTAAGCGATGAATGGTAAGTGCTTGGAAGTGATACTCTGAACATACAACATTTCTAAGTTCCCACGTGTTAATTAAAGTATAATGATAAATAATTATAAACTCCCTCTCGAGAATTAAATAGTAACTCTTTCGAGAATTAAATAGACAATTAATTAAAGGTAGATAATTTAGGAAATAACCCCTCAGGTTACAATATACTCAAGTGTTCCGTTCATACTTCAAAAAAACTGAGATGTGAGTTCCTTTTGAAAAATAGTGGAGTACTTCATATAACGTTTTCCTCATTAACTTTGCGTTTCCGAGATACAGGTTGTTAAAGTTGTTAATTTGAAAGGGTTTTTCTTAATTATCATTAAATCCGCCAAAGATAAAAATATCAAAATTTGTACAAGAATAAAAAATATCAATAGTATTTTAAGAAAAACGCGCGAATCATGTATTATATTCTGTTACGGTTTTCAAAAATATTAATATATAAACATTTACAAATAATTAAATTATGTCTTTATAATTACTTATTAATTATCTTATCAATTGCAATATTCTCAATTCATTTCAAAATTAATTATCAGTTACCATTATTAATGTATATATTCATAACTTTTTATATTACTTTGTTTATAACATAATAGAACAGTTTCAAATAGATGACCAGGGTACAGTGAAATGGTTCAATTTACTCTGTATCAAAACTAATAAATCACGTCACGTGACCATTGTCTTAAAATTCCATATTCCATAGGTCTTTTCTTTCTTTTAAATCTCAACCGTTGAAGGGATCACTTCGTAGCTTCATTAGCTCGTTGAAATATATTATTAACAATTGTGTAACTTTTGGAAAGTTAATTAACGTGGAAGTTGGATTTCGTTAGTAATATTTATATAGGGTTTATCCCGTAAGCAGCTGTGCTGAATTTTATTTCACGAGGAGAAGCTCACTTAGTTGGGTAAGAATTGTTCTTTTTATAATTTTCTCTGATGGTTTTTAAATTCAAAAATATTCACATCGAAATATTAATCTACTTTTTAGGCTTCTTTGAGCGGGTCCCTCATCGTCTTATTATCACGATTATTTGGGAAATATAGGATTTTGGAAGTAGGAAAGACGGGCATGGTCATAGGTTAAAACACCGCGATCTTGGGGGAATATTCGTTGACAAAATATACTATTGGACATCCTGCCTTCCCGCCGTGCTGAACTCGTTCTACTATCACCACGCTCCGTGATTCTGTTAGCGGAGTGGAGAGACATAACCTCGCTTAGTTAACAGCTAATCTAAGACAAGACACTTGTTGATATTAGGACACCGACACCACCTTAGTTCCCTGAAGAGCTAGCAAGGAACCACCTTACTCGTCGTAGGAATATATACCTAGTTTTAACACCTCGTCTTAAGATAAGTACCTGGCCTCGATATCCTTCACTGTTTATTTGATATTTGATTGTAGTGCTTAGTTTAATTTGATGATTTTAGTTTAAGGATTTAGATTTATAAATTAGCTAACTGTACACAATTTGCAATTGCACTTGGGGGATATAACTAACAATATTTGTGATATAAATTTGACGTCCAACCTTGTATATCTCATTGATTCTCTACATGACTAGTAAATGATATACAGAGTAACCTGTAAGTATATTTCATCAGTCCCTGCAGTGAACGATAGGCAAACACAGATTATTAATAACTTCCTTTTCACAGGTAACCTTGTGTGCTCTGACAGACAAATTCAACCCTGAGATTAAGAGCGCTACCTCTTCTGACTAGTAGAGTTGTAGATGCTGGAATAGCGTAGCAATTCCCAATAGCAGTGGTGTAGATAAGGGTAGTTTAAATAAATAAATAAATGATTATATATTTAGCATGTGCTATTCCATGTTACAATTTACACACAAAAACAAATAAGCAAAATATTTAGTGCAAATGTAATCCCATTAATTTTTTTATGAACATATTTATGTTTACAGAATTCTTAATGACCTCCGGTAGCGAATTGAACAGTCTAAGGCTATCTTCAAACATCTGTTTTTGTAGATAAGTTGTTGTTGAAAATGTTATATTATAATTTTGTCCAGAACGTACATTATATGAATGCAGTTCAGCACGCTTGTGTAGATATGAATCCTAGATACTTTTGTATATTGATATCAAATTAGCTTTTTCAATTTGCTTCCAAATAGGAATCCACTGTAAAGTTTTCAACATTAAATCAATTGAGGTATATCGATTGCAACTCAATATAATTCTCATACATTTATTTTACAATCTTTGAAGCCAATCCATACCTGTTCTTTTACATTATATTAATACTTGTGCACAATAGGATTGATTAAATTAAATGCTTACTTTCCACAGTTAAATAATCAACATGACAACCAAATGACAACTGAAGATATAGAATCACACCCAAATACTTAAATTGTGTGACTTTTTCAATTTTAGTATTATTATCCCCTATTTGTCAAAATGTAGCTATTTCTATACTCTTCAAACTAACCTCTAAAAAGTTTTATCTTGCTATTTGACTTTTTTAAGAAAACGTGAAACAACCTAAACTTGGATAATTAGCGTCAATAAATAAACAAAACTTTGGTTAGAAATTTCAAATTTATACTAAATTCATAATTTTTTTGTGCTGAATTCATCTATGTAAAGAAATCTATAACATTGCATTTAAAATTTTCGAGAAAAATCCATAAAACGGCATTCTTTTGAAATAGGTTTCCATATTGAGGTAAATGACAGTACGCATTCACCACGAGATAAAGCATGAAAAGACCTTTTCAACGAGGTATAACACTATGGGCTTTTGATGAGCCAATGATTACAAAAATGCATTTTTCTGATCAGACATTAGGGTCTTCCTCCACGTTTTCTGTCGAGAGACAGAACAAAATGTCAATAACAAAAGTTATGCACAATGAATCCGGAATTTGTACTATTTAATATACCTAAATAGGAAGCTTTTCTGAGAAAAATTCAACTCTATGTTTTGGTATTGCGCTCCCTAGCTGCCGAGCTACGATCTTGAAAACTATTTCCAGCGATTTCTCTTGGTCGATTTATTCAATAAAATTTTTCCCAAAGATCTATACTTTCTTACTATACTTTCTCTAATATCGTAGCTCGCCTACCTTAGTGGGACACCCTGTATAAACAATTGTATACAATTTTCAGTTCGTTATTCAGCTGATAATTGATATCCTTATAACATCTACCCTATCATCTGCAAACAGACTCACAAAAGGTTCATTTAGCACTTTATACAAATCGTTTATATTATAAATAACAAATAACAAAGGGCCTAAAACACTACCTTGTGGAACACCTATTTTACTAACAATTGTTTTTGAGGGATATAATTGAAAGAAAAATATGTTAAAACTTAAAATTTCTTAAACAACACACACAGGTGAAACTCATTGCTCACATAAATCGACAGTATGTTACTGTAGTTCCATTATAATCTGACAATGTCAATTTTAATTGTCACAAGATATCAAACAATGAAATTGTAAAAGAACAAATTAAAAAAATAAAAATACTTATGTTTTTAAATTCAATATTTGTTTATCAATAAAAAATTAGTAATATTTAAAAATATCTAATTTAGTAAATCCTAGCAATTTTAGTTTTCATAAATTCCTAAAAATCAACAAATGTTATTGTGACAGTTAATTAAGTTAACCTAATAAACTTTTCATAAATTAATTTCTCGCCGTATTTTACAACAATGAACAGTTATTTAATCTAAATAAAAAATTCAGAAAACAAAAAATATTAAATACGAGTACATAAGTAAATAAAGTATGTACATAAATAAATAAATGAAATGTAATAATATAATAATAAAAGTTGAAATTGTCCGCCATTTCCTTATCTGCATAGGGTTATACAAAACTAAATATCTTGTCCAATGAGAGACATGACACTTCCACAATTCGTGGTTATAGTTTGTGGCGAGTTTGTACTGACGTAGCATAATACAGGGTGTCTCATAATTAGCTGCCAACCCTGAACAGGCCGATTCTATGATCAAAACTAAGTAAAAAAGTTCATATGAACATGGGTCCGGAAATGCTTCCTAAGGGCACAGGGACCCATTGAAGAGGGAGGAATGGAAATAATTGTTTTGCAATATCTCTCAATCGCGTTGTGATAAATGAATGAAATTTGGTATACACAGCTAAATTTTGATGAGCAATTTGATGGACTAATCCATTTATTTCCACAAGGTCCATTGGGGTAGGTACGGGGGGGCCCTTGGTACTTTGCGTGTGTAACTTTTTCATCTTTGACTTTTTAACAAATTGGACAGCAAATTCCGTTTTCCCGAACTGTTTTACGTTAAAAAGGTACGCTTGTTTCAAATCGTAATCTTTAACGGTTTCTGAGAAAATCGCTCTTGAATTAATCCCACTTTGGTCAATTTCATAGTAATTTAAACAAAAAATAATAATAATAATAATTTTCCTTTTCTCTCTTTTCCATTTAAAGGATTCATTTTTATTTAATTTAATTTTTTATTATTAGCTTTTTATTAAAATTAGATTAAATTTAAACAATAAAATTTCTGTTACGTTGTAGTTCCTATCTAAAGTACAGAGTCAATAGCCTATAGTAAGTAATACTTTTTTACACGGATTATTATTAACATCGATATATCGGATTAAATTTTCGTAATGGTGTACTGGGTATATTTCCCTGAAAAATCGTGCGAGAGATTAATCAAACTGTAGTTCCAGTAGCAAACTAGATAGCATGGAATCAGGAATATTGTTTAGATTTTATCTATAAGGGTCGGCCGGTCAGAGACGAATGATGAAATTAAAGCAGTAACAAATGAAATCTATTGTTTACGTCCCAACGCCACACTTCATGGCATCAGACCTTACAGAATAATATAACATCCGATTTGGATGTAGGTCAGCCCTATTCAGGATAATCTTATTACTTAACGGTGAAATCAGGAGGATCTTGATCGTCGTTATTCCAACAATGAAGATGGTGAAATGGGATAATGTTGTATACCTACGTTGCAGCCATTGTAGGAGCGGTTTAATATAACTGAGGTTGTGACTTACTAGTAGCTGCGATTAATTTAATTTTATGATTAATAACTGATTGAAAATACCTATTGGTGGATTTTTTGTCCTAACGATATACAGGTACGAGTAAAAAAGAAGTTAAATTTACGTGTCGTCTGAAAGAATACGTTCTGAGAACGACCAGAACCAGTTGAAATTTCGGCAAATTGAAATTATTATTTTGTTCCATATAGTAATTGGTACACCAAAGGCTCAGACATGACTATTCACCATATTTTTTCAATTTTTTTTTGACATTCTTGGTATTTGCATGTTTATATTTCATAGGTTTGGTGGCATTCGCCAACGATTGAATAATTTCCTAGCTGGTTGCCACGTCATCGATTTATACTTCTTGATACTTCAAAAGATATATCACTATTCTCTTCTGAGGAAAATCTGAAATTGGGGATTATGTCCTCTGGTTGCAGGGTTTGAAGTCATTGGTCTGCGATGTTCCCATCCTTACTTCTCTTATGAATGAGTTCTTTTAAATTCCGGGTAGCTCTAAGCTCTCATCTCGATTGATATTATTTGGAATTTTCAGATTGTCCTCTCTTACTAGAATTATATTATTATTTACGTTTGTTATTTACCTTCTGCCACGCAATTGCTGATTTCTTTACGTTATTAATTGTGAAGGCCACGCACATGACAGACTTGTATCCTTTAACCTTGTGCCAACGCATCCTCTGTTTATCCAATGTACGTTCGTTAATTCTTGCAGATTGTCTAAGAAAGGCTGCTCTCACCTTCGTAGAGGGTATGAATATTGTGTTTTCTTGAGAGACGACCTATCCTGCAAGTACATTTTTGTATATAGTTCAGATAATTGTCCTTTTTTTGTTCTTAGGCATCCTTTTGATGGTTTGTCCAATATTTTTGTTAGTACATCCATTTCCTCTGTGAGCTAATCGTAGATTATGTAGTTACTCGTGTACTAACACCAATGTATTGACGATACCTTGTTTCACGGCTGGATAGTAAAGAAACGCAGCGTTCTGATACTTATTTGCGTAGGTTCTGTAAACGCTGTGCTCTCTAGGGTGCTATCCGGTTTCTTGGCAATAGCAATATGTGGTATATTGTACAGATAATTATTGCTAAAAGTGTTGTGACATCATTATCTTCGAAATATATTATTATTTGAGATACAGGATGTTAAAAGTTAATGTAAAAATGTGGTTCATTTGGTGTTTAAAAAAAACAGTTGAATTAGTATTATTGCAACTATGTTTTTTACACGAAATGAACCACATTTTTATATTAAATTGTATCACCCTTTATGTCAAAAATAAATCGTTTTCAAACATATATTTAATAGAAAACTTTTTAACGTGTATATGACTTAAAAAAGTTAAGCAAAATTTTACATTTTGCTTAAATTTCACAACCAAGATTTTATACTGATAATTAAAAGCAGTGTGTAAAAAATATTACCAACTTACATATTCGTATTCTTTAGACTGAATTAATATTTAGCTCACCGACGGTACTGAAATCACCTGTACAATTAAAATTTCATTATTAAAATTTACACGTCACATACCTTATTTGTAATAAACAAACATCCAGGAAATGCTGTAATGCTAAACCTTGTGATCTCTAAAAGGGTAGTAATTAATTGAAATAAACACACTTGGAACGTTTCTCAGGTCCTTATTATTGACTTTATAAAATTGGTTTCAATTATTCTTTTCAGTCACCTGTTAATTAAATCGTTAAATTTATTTATAAAGTTGATGCATTTACTATTAAATATGGATGCCTTTAATAAGAAGTGAGAGACAATTGATATTACGTAATTGTTGAAATTATGTGTATTTCTTAATAAAAATAGACAGGTAAACCTCAATTATAGGTAATGTCTATTAAAATACAAAAATTTACAATGCAAAACTAAATTTCTTAAAATTGTACAAAGAAATTCTAGACAAAATTATAGCACTAGCTATTAACTAATGTCAATATACTTATAAAAAGAAAAAAAAACAAAAAATTGTAAGTAAAATAACAATGAACGTAAAAGAAGGGATACATGCTTGTAGCAGTGCATACAAGCAACCAAGTTGGAAAATAAATAACAAATTTGAACATAATGTAATAAATTATACACAAAAATTGATATACGGGGTGTTTTACAAGCTCTATGACAAACTTTGACAGATGGTAGCTGGGTTAATTTCATTCGTCGTTTTTATGTATCGGGCTACTTTGATTGAAATATGAAATTATATTTTTTTAAATGCTTGTAATTTCTAAACAAAAACGAATCGGACCTATGTTCATATAAGAAAGCTACCATCTGTCAAAGTTTTTCATAGAGTTTGTAACACACTGCATGGGCACATTATGTTCTTAATTTAGTTATAAAAATATTACATTAGTAACAATCACTCTTGTGAAGAACAGTTTTTATTTAATGAGTAATTAAACTATTGAAGATATACACTTCAAACTTGTTGCAGTACAACTTCTTCATAATAGTTACTACATAGATACCTTGAACAAAAGTTAACCAGCTTTGAGAGGTTCCAAAGGTAAAAAATAAAATATTTGAGCCCAAAGGGACTTTGCTCGTGTACTTCGAAAGACCATCATTAAATAAATATTTTGTGCTTTTTAGTTTTCATTCAGCGCAATATAAAAATATGACAGAAAAAATATATATTTTTTTAAACTGTGTCTCGAATACCACGTCCCCTAGGAAAAAAGTTGATAGAGCAAGCTCTACTTATTTTTTGGCAATTAATCTATTTCTACAGTTCTGCATTTAAAGTGAAATCACCCTCTATATGTATTATACGACGGAAAAGAATATTATATAATATATTTAATGCTTGACTTCTTGTCCCATTCTGTTAAAAAACAGTTGCCAATAATCGGATGCATTCATAAGCACGTAAAAGAATATTGTTTAAACAATTTTACGAAAACGCACTGGTCTAGTTCGTATATGTTTATAGAAATGTATCCATATTTGGGATAGTGTCTATAATACAGACAATATCCTAAATATGGACTCTTCCCCAATATCGGATTTTATTATTTACTAATAAATGGTGATGATCGTAAAAGCTTACAAATAATAGTTTATCTTTATAAGGAACAGAACCAATAAAAATAAGATGTTTCTATCAGTAAATCGTTCAAATTAATAATTTACAAAATCAGTATTGGAATTAAAAGACTCGAATTCGTTTATTGAATTTACCAGCGTTTCAGAAATCGTATTGCCAACTGTGGTAGTGAGGTGATAAATGCTTCATACATTTATTTGCTTACCAATTGAGGTGCATTTTACGGACGATGAAAATGCGAAGTTTAAAATGGTGCACTCGGATGTTGTTTTGCATGAAAACTTCAGTATCTAAATTATTCGTATTTTACGAAGCAAATAAAACTGAAATTTGTAGAAAGCCAAACGACTGCCAAATTTGTATGAGAAATATACGTAAAGTAAGACTTGTGACTTCGAATCCGAGTGAAATGATATGGAAACGAAATAAAAAGGAAGAAAATAACGAGAGTTGATGGTCTGAGAAAATCAAATCACTACAGAATTATGAAATGGGTATAGAGAATATAGAGAACACGAATTTGTACCTGAAAAAATGGGAGAACTGATGAAATTATGACATTTGTTATTTATTCCTCTTCTATTTTCACATTTAGATAAGAGAAAATCCAGAATTATTACTTAAAAGATTAAAAATTTAACTTCGTCAAATGAAATACTATAACGAACAAATGCTTGGCAAATTACTGAAAACTAATGATCTTAAACAGTTAGTTACTATAAAATACATTTGGTCAACAAACCTGTCAAACCAAAATTGTTGAACTAGTTGAAAATCACTGGTTTTCATACTTAAACATAATATAAAATATTGATATAAAAACATTTGATAAATTGACAAATTCATGTTCTGATTTTGTATAAATATAGGTACATACTTAACTACAGAAGTAGTACATAATAATTAATTTCAAAGCTGTAACTCCAGCGGCCACTTTTTTGTTTATCGTAAGCCGTAACCATCGAAATTTTAAACCTCAATACCAATAAAGTATAGATATCTATAACACAACACATAATACATACCTACTGGTTCTCCTAAAATTCGCGCAGAATTTAAATTTTGCGCCATTTGTGCGATAAAGTGTTGCCAATGAAAAAAAGACAGAGTAACAGCTGATAGTTCAGGGTTATTAAAAACGGAAAAAGAACAATGCGTTTTCATTGTTGAGCCAAATTTTAAAAATAATGAAGGTTTGACAGCTAAATTTCTCAATTTTCGTACAAAATATGATCGTAATAGCGATTTAATTTCATCAACTGTGAAGAGATTAGTTAAAAAATTCAGGGAAACTGGATCTTAAACAGTCCGACAGTAATTCAACACAAAACGTCGAAGCAGTTCGTGAGAGTGTTGCTGAGAGTCCAAAAACGTCAAACCCTAAAGAAAAAAGTCCAACGGGGTTTTTTCGGAATCTAAGGTTTATGCCAACAAGCCCACAACCAACCACGTCCTGAAGGAGGAAGTTGAGCGCTGTCTCAACGAAATTCAGCCGCATTTATGCAAAACGATCATGGAAAATTTCGACAAAATAGTGCGTCTATGCCAGCAAAGCCATAGAGGCCCAGCATTCGAGGCGTTTGTATTTGAAGTCACCTATTTTGTTGTACAGAAAAATTCCAAATATTATGTCGAAAAAGAATCCGAATTTGCGTATTCCAAAAAACCATTGCTAATTTAAGGCGAACAACAAACATACAAAAATAACGAAAAATGTACCGCTATAAATTATTATTAACTTTACGTTTCTATATCTCAGAATCTACACAGTAGAATGGTGTCGTATTTGGCTAAAAAGCAAGGGGTTACGATGTAGTTTTCATTTGTGCAAGATTTTGTCGGTTGCATAGAAAATTAATTCCCTGGGCAATAAATTGTTTAAATATAGAGTAAAATGTTAAAAAAATTCTAAATGGTTATAAAAATGTAAATATAGGTATTTTTAGTACTGATCATTGTTTATTATGACAGCAAGTATCTAAAAAATTGTGTGCCCTTTCTAAACCTTAATTGAAACCCACGGTACCCGATAAACTTTTTGAAATTTTCTTAATTAACAATCCTGTCAATCGAAAACTACGCAATCGATCGTTGCAAAATTGTTAGGGTAGAATTGACATATGTTTTACTATTTGTAAAATTCAACTTTTTTTATTCGCAATTGTTGAAACTTTATAGAATATCGCCAAATAAACAAAAAATAAAGAATTATTTTTTTTATTTAGGGCTTACTTTCAATGTTACAGGGGAAAATATGCCGAAAAACGGTAATTTTTCGTTCTTTTTGTATGTTTGTTGTTCGCCTGAATTTAGCAATGGTTTTTTGGAATAGGCAAACCCGGATTCTTAGTCTACATAATATTTGGCATTTTTCTGTATAACAAAATAGATTACTTCAAATATAAACGCCAAAGTCTACTTTTACTGCTCTACCGTTTGGACTAATGCTATCAATGCATAACCCTATACACTATTAGTCTAGGAACCAGATAGGGTTCCGTGGCCAATCAGAGTGCCAAAGCTGCAAATATCTTATTCTTAAGTATTTTGACCTACTGAATCCAAAAAACTTCGTTGCAAAGCCTGAAAGTGGTCAGTTTAATTGTTATTAACACATTAAATGTTTAAATGTCTTTATAAAATTTATTTTTATAGCTAGTATAACTTTTTATGCGTTAATAGTTACGTTTTCTCATAACAAATATATACTTTTTTGAAAATTAAAAAAGATTAATTTTAACCAAAGTTATTGCAAATTTAGTGCAAATATCTTACATTTTCCGTCTCCGCGCGCATCAATTTTACCATACCTCTGGTTCTATTGGACGAATTGAAACGCACGACATATCTTTTTAAAGCTTGAACTTTATTTTAAAGGATAGGTAAGTTCCATTAATCATTTAATTTACTTAACAATTAATGGCAGCTTAGAAAATTGTGAAATTTCAACGAAAATGCTGGTTATTTGTTTATAAGGCTTTTTTATTATTCAACTTCGATGAAAAGCTAAAAAAGTTTCCGGATATTGTTCCTCACATCCTAACAATTATTTCATGCCTTATATTATAGTTATAAAGTTTTTCTTTATCAAAACTCGTGAACTATGTACGTCGAGAGCGATGTACGCGCGCTCGATCGAAAGCTCAGAGTGCAAGAGCGCGACGTGTTATAAACTTTTATTATTAAGAAGTCACAGACTAAATATTAAAAAAAACATTAACAAGATTTACATAAATAATAACAACAAAGTAGTTTTCAAAGTCACGAATATAAGGTTTTAATTCGGAAATTTTTAAATCCAAAATGGCGAACCCATTACGGCGGATTGAAAAGTACTGGGTACCTTGATATTTACTACCGGAAAAAATGCATTATAAATTTTTAAAACATTGAGTTATTTGAGTAAAAATAGGCAACTAACTATCTAAAAATGAGAAACGAAGAATATAAATTAGATTTGCAGTGTGCTGTCTCTTTCAAATACTCTTACCAATCCCAGCAGGGAAATATAAGACACCCAAAATGAGTATTTTAGGGAATATTTTAGCGTTTTACAAAAAAATGCCCTGGTAGTTCGGTTTTTCGGCTGCGGACTCGGATAAGCATGGAAAAGTATACAAGGTCTATTTACTCATGTTTCTGAGAACTTTGTTTTGTGAGGATATGTTTCAACGTTCTTTTTTATGTTTTATACAGGGTGTATCTTAAGTGATGATTTTAATTTCAAGGGGCGATTCCTTGTCATATTTTAAGCAAAAAAGTGTATATGAATATCGGTCCGCAAGTGCTTCGTTACCGAGATACAGGGTGTCAAAGTTGGGAGGTTTTTTGGAATGACAAATTCAAAGCTGTGGTCAATTTAGGTGTATTTTTTTGAGGGCGCCACCGGCAACGATTTCGGCCTCTTTAGTCCATCGTAACTTTTTTCTGCTACCCTGTATGCCATTTTGGACTAGAATAATCGATTCTCCTACCTTATCTGCTTAAAAAAGATTTTAAAGAAATGTTTTTTTGTTGAATACAAAAATTCCTGTGATAACAAAATTCCGATGATATTTGGCATTAAAAGTGACAAGATACTGTCAGTTGACTATCTTTTAGTGTGCAGTTAACTATGAATAACGTTGAACAAGCTCAAATACATTTCATTTATGGGCTAGCAGATGGAAATGCTGCACAAGCCCGTCAAATTTACCAGGAACGATTTCCCAATAGACCACTTCCATCAGAAAGAACTTTCATAAGGCTCCATGCTAGACTGTGCGAAACTGGATCTTTAAATGCTCACGCTGAACGTATTGGTAGACCGAGAACAATAACGACACCACAACTAGAAGAAGCAATCCTACAAGAACTGGAAGCTAATCCGTCAAGTAGTATGCGAAGATTATCTGAACAGTTTAACATAAGTCATCAAAGTGTTTGGAGGGTTTTACACACAAATTTACTTTATCCGTACCACATTCAACGAGTGCAACCACTGTTGCCAAGAGATTTTCCTGTACGGTTAGATTATTGTCGATGATTTCTCCAAAAAACTGCGCAGAATCCCAACTTTACGTCTAAAATTCTGTTCACAGATGAGGCAACTTTTTCACGGGATGCCATCATAAACTTCCACAATAATCATTTTTGGAACTATGAAAATCCCCATGTTATTGGAGAACGTGGATTTCAGCAGCAGTTTTCGGTGAATGTGTGGGCCGGAGTTATTGGTGATCATGTCATCGGACCGCATTTTCTTCCTCCTCGACTGAATGGTGAGACTTACAGACAGTTTCTAGCTGAAACATTGCCTGGTCTGTTAGAAGATGTACTACTAGCAACCAGAAATGACATGTGGTTTATGCACGACGGGGCACCTGCTCATTTCAGTCTTGCTGCTCGCCAACATCTTAATGACACTTTTGCTCAGCGATGGATAGGTCGGGGAGGACCTCAGCCGTGGCCAGCACGATCTCCAGACCTAAATCCTCTGGACTATTTCTTTTGGGGACATCTGAAGTCGCTTGTTTATGCAACGCCAGTTGTAGATGAAAATGATTTAAGAAACAGAATTGTAAATTCTTGTAATGTCATACGCAACACTCCAGGAATTTTGGAACGTGTGCGACAGTCGATGAGCAGAAGATTACATGCTTGTATTGACAGTGGCGGTTCTCATTTTGAGCATTTGATTTAATTCAATTTTTATGATATTTCCAGCTCAAGTAAGTTTAAATGCGTTTTTCATGGAAACGGTTGCTCCTAGCTACTTCATTATTGGCGCCCTCAAAAAAATACACCTAAATTGACCACAGCTTTGAATTTGTCATTCCAAAAAACCCCCGTGTATGAAATTTCATTAAATTATTTCGAATCAGTCGAAAGATATTTAAGAAAATGCGATTTATTTTCCCAACTTTGACACCCTGTATCTCGGTAACGAAGCACTTGCGGACCGATGTTCATATGCACTTTTTTGCTTAAAATATGACAAGGAATCACCCCTTGAAATTAAAGTCATCACTTAAGATGACTAGTGACTATTCTGTATTCTACTACTAAATATGAATAATGAAATGGTAGACTAATTAAAAATGTTTTTCATGTGCAAGAAATATTCCAAATAAGTAAATTGATAATTATGTTAAAACCCAAGACCATCAAGATATTTGATATATATTTGTTACAAATATCAAAAGAACTTGGTTAATCAGACATATAAACGTAAGATACTTTAAAGAAAAGTTATACAAATTTGGTTTTAGTATACACATTTTCTAAGATGTCCATCTATCAGTAAAAGATCAGTATTTATACAGAAATAGTTGATTGACAAAAAATAGGAATAAATCGGAGAACTTAAATACCTTCATGAAGATATTTCATTCTAAAGCTATTAAAAAATTAGGTTAATTTATTGTATATTAGACTTTTTCATACCTATTTTTTAACCAAAATACTATTAACGTTTTTACGTAAAGTGTACAGAGATCATGAACATGTATTTTATAGAAACGCTTTGAATATTATTATACACTATTATGGAATTTTAACTTCTTTTAGTAACTTGTCAAAACATATTTAGATATGGCTACCACGAGCAGTACGCCGACAGTTAACTCTGTCTGTAATAAGTGCAAAACTAAAGTGAATACTGGATTGAAATGTATAAAATGTGACAGTACATTTCATCCTAGTTGTGCAAAGTTAAAAGGTGTAAAAATAATTGACAAGTCTTCTGTGATCTGCTGTGAAGTGAAACATTTGGAGGAATGTGTAAATGACAGTACATTCTCGGAATCTATTAAAAATATGGTGGACTCTTGTGGTAAAGTAGACGCTAGTGTAATGCAGTACATAGTGCAGCAAAAGGACATCATTATAGACGAGCTTAAAGATAAAATCAGAATCTTAAATAATCAAATAGATATTCTAACCCAGTTTAATTGTATTATTGATAATTCAGCGGCCAGTAAAAACAAAGAGCAAAAAAGGGAAAAAACAAATTGTTCAGACAAAAACAACCCTGGCAAAGAAAACGAAGATAAATTGCAAAAACCACATCGAGTAAATAAAAATGTAAATATAAATAAAAAGTCTCATATTGCACCAATTACACAGAAGGATGTGTCTACTGCTATTGAGGAAGCTGAAACTAATGTAATATTAAATAAATATATCTCTCTGAATCCTGATGTGCCGTCTACTTCTCAATCCAGAAATGAAGTGTGGTCTGAAGTAGTCAGAAAGAAATCAACCCAACGCAGAGTTATTATTGGTTCTAATAAGGAGACATGTACCATAAAAACGGTACCAAAAAATGTTATGTTACATGTATGTAGACTAGATCCACAAACTTCGGAAGAAGATCTGTGTAAAATTCTTGTTCGTCGTTTTCCGGAGGTGAAATGCGAAAAGATGAATTCAAAATTTCCTGATATATATAGTTCCTTTAAGGTGTCCATTTTGGAACAACATTTTGCCAAAGCGATGTCACCGGATGTATGGCCAGAGGGCGCAAGTATTAGTCGGTTTTTTGTGAGGCGCAAACTACAGAGGGAAGCAAAATGATGTTTAATCCAAATGTTTACTTGTTAAATGTTGCTACTTTAAGTTGTGACAAAATAAACATGTTGCAGGTAGAACTATGTGCATATAAAAATATAAAGGTCATATGTTTAACGGAAATAGGTGTTTCTCTGGCTTCGTTGAACTCTTTTGTCATTGAAGGTTTTACAATGATAAGTAATTATTGTCGACCGACAAAAAGATGTGGCGGGCTCGGTTTATGGATTCGACAAGGGGTTGAGGCCAGTAAAATCGATTTAGACAATTTCTGTGTTGAAACAGATTTTGAAGTATGTGCAGTCTCTCTTAAATGGTCGAATAACTCGTACACTGTTGTTAATTGTTATAGATCTCCAAAAGGTAATGAGGAATTATTTTTAAAAATAATGTTGAATGTTTTAGACCATATTTATAGACGTAACACTAATTTAATTGTGTGTGGTGATTTTAATTTTGATTTGTATAGAAGTAAATATTTTGGAAAATTGTGTAATTTGTTTACTTGTTTTAATTTAAGACATGTGGTAAATTGGCCAACACGTGTTACTTGTACCTCGTGTACTATAATTGACCAAATTTTTATAAATTTTTATAACGATGGATTATGCTGTGTGTTTGATAACGTCATTTCAGATCATAGATCTGTTTTTTTAGAAATTAACGATACAGGTAATATATCTCAAATCTGTAAGAGTTTTAAAAGACTTTATACCGATTGTAATATCGCAGGTTTTGAACAGATGTTGAGTGATGTGGATTGGTCACATCTTTACAATTTAAATAATTTTGATGATGCCTTTGCATATTTCTATGACTCCTTTTTATATTTTTTTAATGTACATTTTCCTAGTCGTATGATTTATCCAAGAGCTAATAAAAAAAATTGGATTGACAGAGAAGTAATATTATCAAGTCAAAATTTGAGGGATTTGTATGGACTGAAAATGAAAAATCCAGATCTAGTTACTCTGTATAAAAATGCAAAAAGAAAGCATTTAAATTTATTATCTTTTAAGAAGAAAAAATATTATCAAAATAAAGTTGCTAGTAGCAACAATAATACTAAGACTTTGTGGAATGTGGTTTCAGATTTAACTGGAAAAAGTCAAAAACATAAACTTAATGTAGAAATCAAAAAAGATGATCAGATACTAATAGATCCTCATGTTATAGCAAATGAATTTAATAACTTTTTTGTGCAAACGCCTGCTGAACTTGTAAAAAAGATACCGCCTGTTGCCGATGACTATTTATTTCTCGATGAAAATTACTACAATAACAATTCTATGTATTTATATCCATTTTCGGAAGAAGAATTATTTTGTTTACTTAATAATAAATTAAAAAATAAGGTATCGTTCGGAGAGGATGAAATCCCTTTGTTCCTATTGAAAAAAATATTAAGATCAATATTGTATCCCGTTACTTACCTAATAAATTTATCATTTGGGTCGGGCAAATTTCCGCAACAGTTTAAGAACAATAAGATTGTGCCTTTGCATAAGAAGAATGATGTATCTTTAATAAAAAACTATAGACCTGTATCTATTCCTGACAGTTTCTCTAAATTTTTTGAATATGCTTTTTTAGATCGGCTACAGAATTTTTTAGACAGAAGTAATATAATTACAAATCATCAACATGGTTTTCGTCCACATAGATCTACTACTACCGCCATGTTTTCTTTTTATAATAAGATTATGGAATGTATGGACGCAGGAGAAAGCCCAGTCGCAGTATTCTGTGATTTAAGTATGGCTTTTGATTGTGTTAATCATGAAAAATTGTTGGAGATTCTTAATATGTATGGTATCAGAGGTGTCCCTTTGGACTGGCTAACTTCATTTTTGAGTAACCGCAAACAGTTCGTTTGTTTTCAAGATACGCGGAATAATTTGATAAATTTTCGATCCAATCCAATAAATGTTATACGGGGTGTACCTCAAGGCTCCATACTGGGACCTATATTATTTATACTGTATATTAACCAAATTACTTCAGTCTTGTCTAATTGTTATTTTACTGCTTACGCTGACGATATATCAATAATTATATCAGATAAAAATGATAACCTTTTAACAGAAAAATGCAATAATATATTAAATGATGTCGTAAATTTTTTCAATCGTCACGATTTATTTTTTAATTCAGAAAAAACTGAATTGTTGCGTATTCATACTTACCAGAGAAAAGTTGAAGATATATCTCTAAATATTTATGACACTGTATTGACTAATTCATGTGATTCTATACGTTTCTTAGGTCTATATTTAGATAAAAACTTAAATTGGAATTCACACTGTGAAAAAATCATAGCTACTTTGAACAAATTAAGATATGTTTTTATTAACTTACGATGTGTCTTTGAAATAAAACAATTATTGAATGTTTATTATGCAAAGGTTGAGTCGGTATTGAGATACGGAATATATTTTTGGGCCATTTCTACAAACAGTCAAAAAGTTTTTATTGCACAAAAACGTATTATTCGATGTATTGCTAATATAAATCTAAATGAGACATGTAGACCTTTTTTCAAAAAGTACGGTATATTAACGTTGACCTGTTTATACATTTTTGAAATATGTAATTATGTTTTCAGTAAATCAAGTTCTTTTAATTTGAATGAGAATGTTCATGCTCATGATACGCGACAAAGACATCATTTCTATTTACCGTTTGCAAAATTAAATATGACTAAGAATTCACCTAATTGCATTGGATTAAAGATATTTAATAAACTACCTCATTGTATAAAGTCTTGTCGTAGTCAAACTGAATTCAAACAGATGTTGAGAGGTTACCTGATTGAAAATGTTTTCTATTCTTTAACTGAATATTATAATTCTGTAAACTAGTTTTGTATTGTATATATTAATTTTTGTACTTTGTTGGTGTTTTTTGGAGTGTATTTTTACTTCCAACTCTTTGTGACTATTCCCATACAATGTAATATTGTCTCAGTGGAAAATAAATTATTTATTTATTATTTATTTATTTATTTATTATTTATTGTGTTTACAAAGACAATCTTGTGACTTTTTACCACAGAAATGTTTTGTTATGTGAAAAGTTTTTTAAATCATCACTGCTTTAAACGATGAATACCATTTATGGCTCAGCTGTACATTCACGCTTCACCGCAAGCTTACATGCACAAACCGGTTTGTGGATGGCAAAACGCAGAAATCGCAACTTCGCCCTCTCATAAAGTTTGTTCCAATTCAGTTTACGTTGGTAAAACTTGTACGTGTAGATGGTATACAAGACTTGTGCTTATACATGTTATTTGTCCGGATCTTCTCTTAACTTCATTAATTTTATATGAGAATGACTATAGCTTCTCAGAAACAATTTTAAACGAGGTATGTATGTATACACAAAAAAGTCTCTGTTGTATAGAAGATATTTAAAAAATGTGAAGGGGTGAGGAGGCTTACGGGGTAATGTCCATATCATTCATAGTCTTGGTTAAGGGACTTCATTCAAGTACTGATAATTGCATTTTTTAAAGTCTTCCGATCAAAAGTATCAATATCCAATTTGGTACATGTTTTTGGTTACAGAATGAAATATATTTCCTAGAACAAACTTTTTCATGTAGTCTCCTGGAAAATATAAGTTCTGACGTTGTAGCATGAAAGCGTAACTGAAAATTTTTTAAAAAGAACTCTGTTTTCAAGAGAAAAATAAGAATGTATCACCATGCCACTGTTAGTTCCAAGAATAACATATAATAGAAGGTCAATTTTAGATCGTTAGTAGTTTAGAATGTTCCTTAAACACTACAGACAGTTATTTTTTTTATATTTGACGAATTCTGTGTACTCACATAAGAAAATTTAGTAAATAGACTATTAATACATTGTTTTTAAGGAGGTAAGTGGATTTTAGCATAGAAGTGGAAGTTGCTATGGACAACGGGAGGTATAACTAATGTAACTTACCTCAATAGGGAAAAAAGCGATTTCGAGTTATAAATAGAAATATTTGATGAACATTACATTTTATTATTATGAATGAATATTTATAGTAATTGTACAGTTATTACATTTAGTAACATTTATAAAATCTGGATAATTACTCCCCTAGCGTTTATTAATTGTCACATTTTTCTCAAAATGATTTAACCGCTCCATTTCAGTCACCGGAGGCTCAATATTATCTGACTGATCCATTAAAACATCATAATGCGACGTACTACTAGAACCTGGAGTTGAAGTGTCATTGTAAAGAATCATGTTAGCTATTTCACTTTTGTCAGCAACATAACATATTGCAATTGTGGCTGATTTCCACTCATCATGTATCTTGATTGCTAATACATCAACTCCTGTATTAGCTAGTAACGTTGGCGATGTTCTTCGAAATGAATGGCCTGTATATGTTTCAGGATGTTCTAGTTTCAAAAACTGTGCAATCTTAGGAATCATAGAAAGGATATTCTTGCCGACTTGTTGATTATAACATCTACCTATTTGGTAGCGCATAAAAAAGCGTGAAATTTCAGTTTTAATTTCTAATCTAATCTTGATATATTTCTTGAGAACTTCTAGGTGAGAAACAGAATCCAGACGACAAGTAATTGTAAACGTACATGACATACCATTTTTAGAATCTGGAATTGTAAATACAATAATATCGAAATTTTTGAAATTGACGTTGTCCAAAGTAAGTGTGCATAACTGATCAGAACGGCATACTCCTGCAATACTTAAGACCGTCACTACCTTCATTAGCAAATATGTGGTATCGGGTGCCTAAACGAGAAAATTGTTGACTTGTTCTCTAGTAAAAACGTTTGACTTTTTAGAAGTATAGCCATCATTCTTACGTTTCAAAAAATGCTCTCAGCTTAGGGTATTCTGATGTATTCACGTTCTCCTCTAAGAAAATAGTGCACTGAAAGAAATGGGCTTATTAAACTGTTTATCTAGAATAATGTGTATACCGCATATTAAAACTTTTATAACCAATATACAACTTTTATTAAAAAAAAGCAATCATCTCCATACTCATTATTCAATCAGTTTAACTGGAAGGTGCTTAATACACCTTATGCATCTATGAAATAAAGGTTATAATGAATTACTTATACATTATTAGGTGTTATAGACTTTATATTCCAGTTGTATAGTAGGGAAGATTTGTTGTATAAAGACCAGTATCCGAATTTGTATATAACAATTGTATTAACAGAATTATTCGTTCTTATACTGAATATGTTTCCGTTTTTAACGTGTAAAACGCATCTTATAATGGTTAAGTGATCGTCACCTCTCGGTGCATAATCGGTTATGATCGTTGTTAAGTTATATTCATAGTCTTGTAATAATAATCATATGTCAGACCCGAGAGCGAAGTGCGCCGACTCAATAAGAAACCTGGCTATTCCAGCCGCTGATTTAGGGTTCGCCGCACGAGCTCATCCCTTCTATGATTTCAGTAGCATGCTATGCATGAAGCAGAACGGTACTCAACTATCTTATACAGTCCACTTTTATTGTCCATACATGTTCAATCATTGTCAAAATAAACACACAAAACCACAACGTCTTTATTATCTTTACTCAAGAAGAGAAAATACAACAATCGTAAAATTTCCGACAGTCCGCTGTGCATCGACTTACACACGTCTAGTTTGATGAAAATGGACAGTATATGCACATGTTTTGTGGGATACATGATCATATCGCGTTGTGTGAAATGGAAAATTATTATGTAAGTATCTAACTGTTTTATGGCTTGTAATTGTTTTGTTTTTTCAAATGTAAATCTTGTCTAAATCTTAAAAATTATTATTTTGTAGGTCCTATTAGAAATCGCTGATGTTAAGTTTTACATAAGATGGAGGAACAGAAGGTTAACGGTGACAAAGAAGAGCATGGGTATAAAGTCAATCAACCAGAGGAAATAAAATTATATGGAAAGAAGCTCAACCTTTCTGGGGATGCTTCATTCTTAAGGTGGAAGAGTTATAGTGCAAATTCTCATGTAATACAAGAAAATACGGGTGCATCGTTGCTAAGAAAATAAACTGGACAGTTTTGGGAGCGATTTGTCATCATTTTTAATGCTTAAAAGTATGTTTTATGTATGTTTACATTAGAACCTTAGCTTGTAATTACAGTTATCCAATAAAATTTCTGAAAACTTAATGACATATGTTTTTAACTCATACAGAGTATACAACAGTTTAATACATTTATTATTATAAAACTTATAACCAGTACTAGATGTTCTAATAACGATATGGAACACTTTAATAACAGTTATTGCTATTATTTCGTAAAGGGTATAAAAAACGTTGTATACTAGTTATACAATAATTTAATAAAGAATAAGGTTTATAGTCACTATACAACTGTGCTAGCAATACGCGTTTTATATCCAATATTCACCTGTTTAACTGTCACATATAGTATACAATGGTCTTATAATGGTTTATAGAATTCTAATAAAGAATAAAACGCATTTCTTACAGTGTGGACTTAATCATTGAGTATTCACTCCACAAATTCGCTGGTGACTTTAAAGTTCTCGACTTCTCCATGAAATATGCCAACAGTGACATTTTAGATTACACCAATATTTTTGTCTGGCACCATTCTTTGTATTTTCTATATGCTCATCGGTAGTGTACTTTCGACTTCTCGAGCAATACAAATTTGCAGGCAGCATTTGCTGCAATTTCTATTTAAAAATCACTCATTTAAAAATAATAATTTAAAATCAGCAAAATTGCAACTTTAGTAGTTTTGTTTATAAACACTTTAGAAACGACAAATTTCAAACAACCAAGGCGTCTTTGCAAGATTTCGAATAATGTCAAAGTGAATTGATTAAGAAATGTCAAAAAACAAAACCTAATCTTTATTTCATGAACCATAATAATAGATAAAATGTTATACACCATACAGCAGTTAAGTATAACTTACAAGTCTCGGACTCTATTGCCAGCCTTCGCTCCGCTCGGGCGCAAAATCATCCTCGACTGTTAAATAATACTTACCGCCTTTATGGTGTAAATAACTATTTGAAAGGGCAGCGTATATTATTCTAAATGTTTAAAGTTTAACTTAACTAGTGAACACATTTTAGTAAATATTTAATTAATATTTTTAATCGGTTAGAATTTTTGGTTTGTGCGGAGCGCTAATAATGATGTATTGACATGCTCTTATAAATTCTCAACTACGTATATTTATAACTTCTTATGGTGTTTAAGTGGTGGATATTCTCCCATTTACCCTAGGTACATAATGAAATGCGAAAATTTCTAGTTTCCATAAATTGTTACTGAGAGAAACATTACTTTGCATTAAATCATTTCCGTTTGTCCTAAATTAATCCTAGGTTTGAATATAGTCTAGTGTAGTTTTAATGATAACTTATAACACGATAAAAATCTTGAAAAGCTCAGCTTTTATGTAAACGTGATACATTTAAATACGTATTTTAAATACTACGAAACAATAATTTCTTACAGGTAAAACCATGATGAGAAATTCAAATATTTACTTAGTCTTTTTGTTTTTTTGTGTCGTATTGTACATTATTTTTGACAAACATACCTATTCTCCATTCAATTCAAAAGATATCTTACATTAGTTCGATGAAAACAACCGTTTTATAAGAAAACGGGTTCAAAGTTAAACTTGCGTTGGAAATTTGTAAATTGAAACATTAAGAGTTTTTGAAAAACAAGCATGAAAATCAAACCAACTAGTTATTAATGTTAAATAGATTTGTTTGCTTTTCACAAATTTAATAACTTTGCTAATATACAGGGTGATTCATAACTCAATGGACATAGAACAGGTGCCTGTAGAGGACACCAAAACAAGTTGATTTGTCATATGAATTATTTTTTTTTATACCTACGGTTGCGGAGATATTGGCCTCAGAAAATGTCTTAAAAAATTGAAGAAACTTGGTATTTCAGCAATGCCGTGATACAGAACAACCAAATTTAGTAAATATATTTATTTCATTGACGTCTTTAGTTGGTAGAAACTTGAACTGACCGGCAACTCAAGAAGGGGTAGTTTAGGGGTGGGTCACCCTTAATATTTTATGATTTTTTTTCAATCCTGACTTAATTTACTATTAAAGTCTACCAGTTTAATAACAAATTCAATTTTACACTTTTTTTATTCTTGTAAATTATTCGAGAAACCGTCCGTTTTTAAGAAAATTGCGATTTTGTGATAGGGGTCAAAACCGATTAAATCGAATAAACATATGTGGTTTTATAATTGCGGGTAGGCTATGCTACTGATGACAGATAAACAATGTCAAATCTGTAAGTTAAACTTCAGTTCGAGTTTAAACCTAGGTTACAAAAGTGGGCCTTAGCATCCAGCACTTAACTGCATGCAGTAAATAATATTGGTGACAAGGAACTCTAGAGAAGGATTTTTTGGAACAACTGGAACAACTTTTTATAGTAGGCCGTGATTAAATCTGTCTGTATTCAGATTTGCATGATTTTTTGCAAACAAGAAATAAAACGTTGTTGCTTTATTAAATTATTTATTCATTTTGTTCAACGCAAAATTTACCAACAATACTATTTCTATGAAACTAATCAAGTAATAGTAAGAAATTAACACTAAAGATGCTGTTCAAAACGGCTTCGATTTTCTCTTACACATAAATGAACCCTTCGCCGAAAGTTAAAGTATATTCTATTCAATAATTGAATGGCATATTTTGTAATGGTGCATTTATTGATGTGGTTCCGTAAATCTTCCTCAGTTTCAACAAGAGTCGAATATACAAATTCTTTTAAAGACCCCTAAAGAAAAAAGTCACATTTATTTAAATCAGGTGATCTCGGTGGCCAGTGTTGAGGGCAGTTATTTCCACGACCTATCCATCGATTTGGAAACTGTTGGTTTAAAAATTTCTGAACATCCATACTGAAGTACGGAGGCGCACCATCGTGCATAAACCACATTTCACGGTGTAATTGTAAAAAGAATGATCCTGTGAAATCCATTGTTCTGATCTAGGATGCAATTACAAAAATTCATCCTCGGCTCGAGTTCTCGCGGTAATAGTTCTTGAACTGTTTGAAAATGATATGGATGCAGCAGATTACGTCGTATAATTCGCTGGACCGTGGACTGTGGTATTGACGGGATATTCTTCTGGTACTGATTTCGGATCATTTTCAATACTGCCTAAAACGTGCTCCTTATTTCGTGCATTCACTGCGTATTCGCAACCTCCAACATTTCTTCGGCGCAAAGAGAACGAGTTTCCAGAGCTCCTCGTTCAACATTGGCAAATGTTTGACGATTTGGAATAATACGATTAGGAAATCTTCTTCGGTATTCCTCTACACTTCTGCGGCAATTACCTTCGCAAAACCCCAATACTAACATCATATCAACTTGCTCATTAAATGAAAATTTTCCTGCCATTTTTACCAATAAATATGTCGTCAAACTCATATGAACAAGAGAACGAGGAATTGTTAAAATTAATTCGTTAAACGGAGAAATACATATTTAGACCAGCAGTAGCATAGCCTACCAGCAATTAAAACCACATAATGTTTGTTCGATTTAATCAGTTTTGATCCCTATCACAAAATCGCAATTTTCTCAAAAACGGACGGTTTCTCGAAAAATTTACAAGAATAAAAAAAGTGGAAAATTAAATTTGCTATTAAACTGGTGGACTTTAATTGTAAATTAAGTCAGGGTTGAAAAAATTTATAAAATTTTAAGTATGTCCCACCCCTAAGCCATCCCTTGTTGAGCTGTCGGTCACTTCAAGTTTCTACCAGCTAAAGAGGTCAATAAAATAAATATATTTACAAAATATGGTAGTTCTGTCTTAAGGCATTGCTGAAATACCGAGTTTTTTCGATTTTCTTAGGACATTTTCTGAGGCCAATATCTCTGCAAAAAAAATTCATAAGAAAAATCAACTTATTTTGGTGTCCTCTACACTCACCTGTTCTATGTCCATTGTGTGCAAAACCATACTTATCGTATCAACTTCGACGTCACCTGTTACATGGGTGTTATACAATAATGTAAACGTAATATTGACAGTTGGTAGAAGGAAACGCAAAAACAAGCGCTTATAGGTGGCGAATTCTGGAAGGAAGCCTAGATAGTTGAAGTGAGAACAGTGTGGAGATGGGAGTAAGACGATCGGCGGGCAGTGTGGCAATATAGTGAAAAATTAAAAGTGTTTAACCGGTATTAATTAGCAGGTAATTATTCTTTAAGTACTTTGTTGTTAATTGTTCTATGTAATCTCATGATTGTGATGGTTATAGATGTTTAATGATAATAATTCTTTGTATGTTTTGCCGCCATTGCTTTATGCTCAAGGGCATATATTTTTCTAACGTAAAATTGTTACAATTGTTATTAAAGATTGCTCGTTATTTATTACATGTTAAAATATGTATATATTGTCGTGACTGCCCGGATATTGCAATAACAACTCCTTTGTTTCACATTTAACTTGTTTTATCATAATTACATTGTTCGAAAAACAAATAATAAAGCATTTCTTGTGCTCACTTTATGTCATACGCATATAAGAGCCTTGTTGAATTTACTAACATTTTCACCCTTGAGGAACGAATTTGAAAAAAATGAATAATTAAATACAAAAAAAAAAGAATTGCTAAAACAGATCTTCCGAAATCTCAACTCATAGTTGGATTGCCTCCCGTATCGGACTCCAGTGCCTTCCGGCCCTGCCGGCTAACTAACACCAAACCTCTTCAGTTTTACTTGGAAATGTGTATGTCAAATTCGAGTGAGGTGACATTTAGTGAGAAATTAAATGAGTCGGGCGTTAATTATAATTAGCAAAAGATCCTAATGTATGCCTTTTGTTAGCGGTTGTTTTGTATTTATGTTTGGGTAGTTAGAGCAACGATCGTGGGTTTCTCTGCCATGCTCTTTCCCCACAGGAGCTCTAGGTGAGCCTGACACTCTCATTTTATGTTAAACGGTTGTTAATGTTTTTGTTCTTCTTTATATTATTTGTCACATGTTTAATTTGAAGACTGTTGTACGTAAATAATAAAGTTAGGTGTATTTACTCTACTTTTGTTTTATAAAATTAAACCATACTTCCCCTATTTAAAGTTAGTAGCAAGCGCCTTCCGGTCAATAATAAAAAAAATAGATGTATACAACGTAGGTATTCCTTATGACGATCACATATTTCTGGCCACAACTACGTTTATATATTTTTTTTCGATCGAACCTGGGGTTGTTATACTACAATTGAGTTGTGAATCACCCTGTATAATGAAGGAAAATTATAATTTAATAAATATGTTTTCATTTATTTCAGTGCATTTATAGCAGTATATTTCTACATAAATAATAAACAGTTATGTAATTTAAATTTAAACAAAACATACTTGAACTTAAGGGTTAGTTTGATATTTAATAATAATTTTCTCAGTGTGTCTGGTTGTAGTTTACGTAATAATCACAATTTTTAAATTTGTTTGAAAATGACGACTGAACTACCATTACCGACTGGACACTTTTTCAAATGCAGACCTTAAATTTGGGACCTATGCATTCGCGTATGCAACGAGACTTTTAAATTGTTGCCTCAATTCGTTATCATGTCGCTTACTAATTTATTAACGATTTTGCTCAATGGTAATTTACGCTATCGGATGGAGTGAAAAATGCATCCGCTAAATTTCAGTTATCAGCGAAATAACAATAGCATGGCACTCATACTTTGCTCGAAATTGCCGTAATTACCGGAATATATTACTTTCTCTAAAATTTCAGTGAATTACATGTCAAGTGCACCCAGGTATATGCACATATTTAAAACTGCCAAAAGTTAATATAAAAAATAAGTACATGCATTAGAATAAGAACTAAGTATGTAGGAAAAATAGAAATTTAAATCGAACAGTATTAAGTTCACCTCATCAACTCCACAACTATAATAAGAACTGTAAGAAGAAATTGTTTTCAGATTTTTTTCTGAAGAAATGAACGACGTGTATTTCTAAACATCAAGAAGTCTAAACCTAAAATATCTTTGTTTTGTATTGTACTATTTTTAAAATGTTAATACATGTTGCACAAAAAACAGATCCATTACCCAATTAGAAAATATTTGAAAAGTTAATAAATTCCACATTATTAAGATTCACATAGTAACAGCACAGACAAAATCTCAGCAACATATAAACAACGGATTGGCAATGTTGTCACGTGTACTTTCGGATTTATTTTGTACACATTTTTATCAATGCCTGTTTTTTGCGTTACTGTATTTACTTGAATGTAGATATTGATAAAAATATTTTAAAGAATGAACGAATATGTAGTCAACATAGACGATCGGATATTCTGCAGCGGTTATTTAATCATAATTTGGTTAATTAGCTACTATTTTAATTTTTTGGTACTGAAATAATGCACAAAATATATTTCTAAATAAACAAAATTCGTAATAATATTTTAAACAGCTTATACATTACACATACATTTTTTTAATATTTGATGAGAAATTTATTTAATATACAAGGTGGATTATTAGTACGTCGCGGAATGTAGGTAAAGGATTTTTGTTTGTATTTTTAGGTTTATTAAAGATAAAAAAAAACTAAATACAAATGTACGACTTTTCCTTTATTTCTTTTGACATCAAAATTTGCTGGCATAAAATATACGTTTAAAGTAAAAAATTAAAATTCATCCTTATTGAAATAACAAACAACGATTTTTATAACTAACCTTACAACAACATATATCCTAGGAGAATATCTAAAAACGAAATAACATTAAAATACCTACAATTTTTACAAATTTTCAACATGCAAGTAATTGTGATGATACAGTTGAAAATATGCTTTAATTTACTATTAATTGCTTTAAAAATAAATTCAGAATTATCAAACATTTCATTCTGTATTTTTCTTTCAATACTTGTAAATTTTGAGGACTTTAATAATACATTTTGTTGAAGTGTCCCCACAAAAATATGTCTAAAGGACTGAGGTCGGGGCTGTTTTCTGGGCACCTAAGGTTTCTGATAATATTTATTATAGTGTTCGCTGAAAGGATCGTCCTCCAAAATAAATTTGCCGATATTCCTGAAGAACTTTTGCACATTAATGTTATTTGAATAATACTGTTTAATTATGTTTTATTTTTCATCATCAGAATAACACATTTTAATTTTTTTTAATTTTTTAAATTAAAATGGATTATTCTAATAATGGATAAATCCAATGTATTTTTAACGGAAGGTCCGTTTTTGTCGTTTTTGATTGTGTTCTCTCTCTATCTGTCTCTTTCTCTGCTGGAGTTTCTAGGGCTTCCCCAGCTTCCTCGGGATACCTAGGGAAGGAGCTTTTTTAGCCTTTATTATCGAGCCATGACGTCACAATGCATTCGAAAAAAAAACCGGTTTTTGCTCGTAACTCGGAAATGGCTGGAAATATAAACAAATCTCCCCTTGGTTCTGAGTAGAGTACTCGGGGTGAGGCAAAGTGGGGCGTCACAATACATGAAAGAAAAAAAAACAGTATTTGCTTGTACCTCGGAAATACTCGAAATATCAAAAAATCTTCCATAGTTCTGATTGATGATCGAGTGAAAAACGGTCCGAAGTCCGTATGTCTAAAAAAAAAATCGGGACCAACGGTGTGTGACATCATAGAATAAAAAAGTGTTTATAACTCGGAAACGGTGCATTGAATCGAAAAAATAATTTCAAAAATCTCCCGATCCTCCTGGTCCTGATTGTCCTTCCGTGTTGAATGCAAAATGTCCGAAGTCCTTATGTGGAAAATAAATTTCGGAAACAAGAGGTGTGGTGAGGTGATACAGTAAAAAATGTCTTATAATTCGGAAACGATGCGTTGAATCGAAAAAATAATTAAAAAAATCTCCCCCACACCCCCGATCTGATTGTCCATTCTGCGTTGAATGCAAAAGATCCGAAGTCCCTATTTCGAACATAAATTTTGGAAACAAGAAGTATGCGACGTCATATAGCAAAAAGGCCGTATAACTCGGAAACGATGCATTGAATCGAAAAAATAATTAAAAAAATCTCCCCGACGCCCCGATTCTCATTGTCCGTTCTGCGTTGAATGGAAAAGGTCCGAAGTCCGTATGTCGAAAAACAAAAAAGTTAGTCAAAAATTGCAACAGCAGTAGCGAACGCATTATCTTATCTCTGTAAGGGATCACTGATTGATGATTTGTTGTTTTTTTTTTTAAATAAATTTCGTATTCAACTACTCCTTAAGGTTCCAGCCATTTTACATTGTGTTAATTTTTTTGAATATCTTGTGTCACAAATATGAACACTACCAATGGCATCCATGATATGCAACACTTGTGTCAATAATTATTTTACCTAACTAAAGAAATCAACAATAAGAGAGCAGTACATATCTGAAGATAAACAACCTGTATAATGCTATTTTTTTAGACATAGGTGTTTTTATCGTACCAAACTGGAAATCGACGCACAAATCTAAAAACATTAATTCCAAGTTTTTGAATTCTCCCATTCCAAGGTGATATAAAATAAATAATTAGTTAATTAGGTAAATTCATAGTTTTAATTCTAATTTTATTTATTTTATTTAGTATTTATTACAAATGTGATTTCCAAACAAAAGATAAGTTCCATATCTCTTTAATTACATAATTGAATGCATCGAATTTATTTGGCAGTTATCATTTGGCAACAAAGCCACCGCTAGAACTGCCGCCTATTACGAAGTAGAAGAGTTACCACGCTAAATTTTATAGCTGGAAGCCGGCTAGGGAGATCCTGCATCCATTTTAGGCTGCCAATTTCCATCATTTAACACGCAGTCTGTGGCGATAAGTTATATTGTCTGTGGTAACAGTTACAAATACATATTTTATTTTATCTTGGTCAATAAAGAAACATATACAAGCAATCTAATTACATGTTTCTGCTTAGAAAAATAAGTAGATATTTTATCATTTTCAAGTGTATTTTGAGACCATTTGAAGAGTATGGTGTTTTGAGAACATTAAACTATATATAGTACTACTAAACTATGTATAGTAAGTAAATTGGGTACCTCGTGCCTGGGTGTAAAAGTTAGGCAAAGTTCAATAAGGTTATTATTGATGTTTCTCATAATCTTTAGCGACGTTAAATGAAGATTTACCGAGAGATATACATAGTTTACATAAAATCTTATTATTTATTTATCTTCACCTTGTCTTAGTTACAATTTTTAAGTACTTTGTAGGATAGTGATAAGTTAACTTGTTTAAAATTATATTTTCTTTCTAAAATAATAAAATTGTTTCCGAAATGTTTCTTCTTAATTTCAGTTAAAACAGCATAACATTTTTTTATCAACATTTACAATTGAGGAGCAACCAAGCAAAAGGCAATAAATCCACTTTTTATGATTTTTGAGATAAAGTTACACAGTTACAGTTAGTTACTGCATTTACGTCATTCTATGATTTGGAACATCCATTTCGATAAAAACGCTTTAAATCCAATAGAAATATCTGTATTAAGATTACTTAACTTAACTACTGAGCAAACTGGCACAAATTAAATCGTGTTGATCAAAGCGCAATACATCCCTTGGAAAGATTTCTGTTTAATGGCCCAAAACTTATTTCATTTATATTGTATTAGACTGGTCTTTTGCAAATAGATGGCGTTATATATTTTATATTTTGGCACGTGAAGATAGGAATTCGAATTGGTTTATCGCCTAATGTAGCCCAGTATCAATCCCACTACTTAGTTGAATTTAGTTCGTCGTAAGATTTGGTGCTGATTGAGCAAAATGAAATAAATCCACATTTTGGTTGAGCAAAAAGAATAGAAAAAAAAATATTGTTGGAAATATCATACATTTAAATTAAAATTATTAGTATTCCGTATAAATAACATTATTTAAATAATTCTGCAACAGATAAAAACATTAGGTTTTACTGTATCTCGTTTTATTAGTTTTTCTTCATTTACTCAAAACCACATATTTTGGATTTATTGCCTTTTGCTTGGTTGCTCCTCTATTATTGATACAATGACCTCAAATTGGTAAATATTAAATGCAATGTTTTGAAAACCTCATTAAGCCAATTACTAAAATATTTTAAATTATTTATATTTAATAATTCAGCTATTAAAATAAGAGACTTGCGAATACGAATACAGAGTAGTGTTTATTATTAGTATATCCAGTGATTATTGGATTTTTAACTCAATAAACAGGATTTGTGCAACTTTGCTATTCTTTACCGATGATCTCCGTTAGTACCATTAGATATACCAAATCAGCATTCGGAAAAATTGAAATCAGCTGTGATCTCAATTACGTAAAACACAGCTAAATCTTCTAATTAAAAAATATAAAATACAAAATACTAAAAATGGAAATTCCTGAACTGAAAAATAGTTTCTGTGGAAAGGAAATGAGAGGAGGGTGTGTAATTAAGAAAAAAGTAAATCAATACTAACAAAAATGACTGCTGCTTGACCTCTGTCTAGTTTTTTCGTCGGTCCATGTTAGGAAAGATAAAATAATTTTTGCACAACTTTCTGATTTAGAACTTATTACTAATGAAAATTAAGACCGAAATCTTGTAGAAGACATCGATACAAGTGCATCAAATGGTATGTAACAAGATTCGGCAAAGCGAGAAGGCTTTACTCCCTTAAATGAACGTATCTTGGAACTACGATGGTAGTATGAGATGTCAGCAATCCTATTTGTCCCTTGCTGACCGGCACTGACCCATCCCTATTAACCTTCGACCTGTCTAGGGCTGTCACACCAATTTACTTCTTATTTCCGATATCTACACTCCGTTTAGGATTTCGAGACCAGAGGTTGAATAATATATAGATTTCATTGCGCTTAGTAGGTCATATATCAGATAACGTAAAAGGTAGCGATTAAATTAAAGTAATTTAAAAAAATTTGCTTTAATAATCAAAGAAAATTAAAAAAAAATAACAATACTTAATGAAGATTTAGGTATTCCTTGATAATAGCAAAAGGAATCATTATTGTATAACTTTAACAGAAATGCTAAATTTTCCTATCCTTATATACGAAAATCCATTATATCCTTGAATATTGACTAAATTAGAGTTCTTTTAAATAAAATATAAATCTTTATTTATTTCCAACTAGTTTCGGCTAAATAAACTGTAATACTGTACTTCTAGTACAGGATAATTTACGATTTGAAAAATATATATGAGAAAACAATTGACTTCGAAGTTATAAACTAATCTTTCGGTTTTTTAAATAGAACACCCTATATATTTATTATTTTTTATATCTTTTTTCTGATTGTAAACATATATACACGCCATATATATAGTTCATTCATATATTTTTTGTTGTTAAACTTACCAAACAAAAATTTCATAATACTTTCATCCTGCTCTAGACAAAGAAAATATATTCCAAGTTAGTTTTTTTAATGCCCTGTTACTCACCTCTTCGATAGTACCGATTTCGATTTTATCTCCCTTACATCATTATTATTACATTCTTTGTCAAAATAGGGGTCAAATTGGACCTTTATCATAAAATTATACTTTCAGAAGAAAATTTATTTAAAAATATTTCCTTTGTTATTGAAGTTATTATAGAACACCTTTTTTAGTAGATATATTATTTGTTTCTTATTAAAATATTTAAATATTTGCGCCTCTCGAAATACAAAGAAATCCCTACAGTTCCTTTTAAAGAAAACAGTGATATATCTCTCAAAACTTGAAAATGTTTAAGCTGTTGACGTGGTCACCTGTAAATTGTGTAGCCAAAACATTGTCAGTTTTACAAAAAAAATAACAAAAATAAATGACTGACGGACAATTTTCCCGAATACAGGTTTTAATCCAAATTGTACTGATGCTTCCTTTAAGATGCTCTTTTCAAAATTATAATTTTATTATATGAAAAATGTGAAAAATGACGATGCTAATAATAAAAAAAGGAAGGGTAATATTGACTAGACTATGTATATATCCTATTTATTTATTTTAAGAGAAACTAACCAAACAGTCACATGACCACAATATTCTGCTGTTTACAAACAAAATATTATTTGAAACATTGGGTATCATACATTTTTACAAGCTTTTATTTAACTTGCTTTGTTAGTATTAGGCCAAGCAAATAAGATTTTTACTCGAAAAAAGTCCTATTCCCGAGATTATTGTAAAATTGTCTAAACGAACATAATACAAGACATCTCTCATCTCGTGAGTCAAAAACATTTATTAGCTAACATTTATATTTAAACAAATAAGTGAGGAAAACAGTTTTTTCACTTTGCAGGGAAAACCATCAATTTTAGCGAAAATTGACTCAAAGACAAGCTGTCTAGGGAGTAAAATTATCTACAAAATGAGACTTGTTAAATTAAAATCGGTTAATAAACAAAAAAGTTATTGCAAAAAAACAAGAAAAGTGCCCATTTTTTAATTTGTTTATAACTATCGCATTTATTGTTAAAATTTTATAAAACCTATGACAAGTTGAGGGTTTTGTCATACTTTAAAAGTGTGCCAAAAGTGGGCGCTGTAGGTGCAATAGTTTTCGCACAATTCTATTTGTTTATAGCGGAGGCTCCAAAAGTTATGAACTTTAAGCCTCTGTACAGGCGTTAATTTTCAACCAAACATGATTCTGAAAGCGTCATTGTAATCTTAAAGACGTAATTAAGCGACCTATTAAAAAATATCACCGTTTTTTTACATTAACATTCTCAAATTGTGCATTAAAAAACCGTTTTTCGCTTATAAACAATTTGAATAAAATTGTTGCCATTTATGCTACCTCACTGAAAATAGATACAATGGGTAGCTGACAAAAAGATACAAATTAAAAAAAAGCACCCTCCACGACCAACAGGAGCCAAGATAAGAATTTTTTTAAGTCGTAGCGCGTAATCGTAATTTGAAAATAATTTATGAATTTTTACTTTAATTTTACATTTAAATCGTAATAAAATAGCTAACAAAATATTGAAAAAACAAGTTTACTTTGCCTTAATATGTAAAAAAATAACTTTTTAAATGAACGACAGCTTCATTTATTTATTTAATAATAGTAAAACAATTCCGAAAATTTTAATTAATATTTCGTTTAACAATAATTTTTGTGACATATTTGTAAATTAAAAAAAAAAAAAGTATAAAAGATGCATTTTTTCTGGGGTTCAGGGCTATTCTACGAATTCGTAAATATGCCCATTGTTATTTTTTCGTCGAGCTACCCCTTTTAAAAAAAAATAAGTTTCTACGATGAATAGAAACTGAGATACTGCAAGATTTACAGCGCGCATCAATTTGAACTTTTGCGAAAAATGCAAGTCTTAATATTTATAAACAATTGCGCTACGTTTTAAAAAAAAATCTTATCTTGACTCCTATTAGTGGTAGAGGATGCTTTTTTTTTAAATTTGCATTTTTTTGCCAGCTATCCATTGTATCTATTTTCGGTGAGGTGGCATAAATTGCAATTCTTTCACATCGGTCGTGGAATGATGAATCCCATATTTCACTGTTACTTTTATTTTCCTACTCAATCCTGGAAGCTTTTTTTGAAATATATCGCGCTTATAACAAGTAGTATTATACACGCGAATGTATGTTGTTACACTTTTACATTAGCATCATGGAAGTACTAAATACTATTAAACATCTGTTACCACAAATTTAATGTGTATATTTATCTTCTTTATAGTTATAACAGTTCTACTGAATTAAATGTTATAAATACTTTAAGTTAAGTTTATAAAGTTTCAAAAAAGGATTTAGTCGAACGAAAGAGCTGACCTGAACAAAATACAACGTGTGCACCGATGACCTTCTCTTAAACTGCCTACAATCAAGAAGGAATCTAGAATGGAATTTGAAAAGGGCATAGAAGAATCTAAAAATTATGGAACAATTTCCGGGCTCGTTGCCGGCTTAGACTTCTTGACATTTCGATATACATATCGCTTTCTTCTTCGGAAATAAACCTCCGGAACAGAATCTGATTAAGAAAGGAGTCCGAGCCATCAAAGAAAAATGAAGTAGGTAATCTTCATGGTGATAGAGGAAAGCAACCGCCGTCTTGGGCACATAGTGAAGAACCTAGTTAGGACTCGATGTAGACAATTAAAGAGGTGATCATTCCAATTTGAGCCATCTCATTCTTATTCAAGAAAACTAACTGTATTGTCTTGCAAAGATCTACAAACCGAATGTACCATTTCAATAAATAATGCTCTTACTTTTTATTGGAGTATTACCCTCATTTTCTGACACAACAACATATAATATTTACTTGACTACGTCTGTACTGTGGAGTCGGAAGGAAATAGTATCATTCCTAGATGTCCACCACAATCTAGCTTAGAATTAATAACTGTTAACATAAATATTGAACAAAACATCAACAGAACAAAGAAAAAAGAGACGAATATCTGGTATCAACCCACCTTCTTTATTCGAGGAAGAACAGATAAGATAGACCACCTATTTTAAAAATACAGTACAAAGAAGACAGGGTCATTATTTTACAAGACGAGTTGTTGTTCAACCATTCACAACAGCTATGGAAGTTTTGCAAACCATTAATCTAGAAATACTGCTAGTTGTTATTAACTTAAAATTGAGATTCTTACATATCTTTAAAATTGCCAAAATATTTAAAAAAGCAGAATGAAACATACACATACATCTTTAGAAAGAAGAAGAAGGAGACTAGAAGTGAAGATACGACATAATACAAAAGAACAACATGTTGTCTCAGAAGTATATAAAATGAAAACAGACATGCTTGTACTCAATAGTATGAAGCATGTATAGTGTATACTAGTAGACTTTTTGGTGAGATTGTAAGAAAGATTAAAATGAACTGACATAGGTACTGTGATGGCAACAATAACCATCAGTTTTATTAGAGGTATGTCTTTATTTGGATAGTTTTTAATAAAAGGTAATCTTTTTGTTAATTAATAGTAAATAAGTAAATACATATATTTACCGCTTTGTAGTCATAATAACTAGTAGGTAGTTAAAATATTGTCTGTCGTCAAACTATATCTATAAATATTTTCTATTCAGAATTTCTATATTGAATGGTTTTTGAATAACTTCTTTTTTCGATACTATTAAGAAAAAAATGTTTTGAATTTATTTTATTTATTTATTTATTTAAAATTACACTGCTCACGGGAAAATCCCAGTTACAGAGCAGGAGAAACACAAACAAATATAGTAAGCAATTACAAAATACAGTAGAAAAAACAATAAACACTAGGAAATACATAGAAAATACAACAATATATGACAAACAATAAGACATATTAAATCAAAGTTATCCTAAAAATATTTTCTTAATACTAGGTAATGGTTATTGTGGTTAATATTAATATGAGTTTAGGTTATATACCACTAGACAGATGATCTGTTTATTCCGAAATGACCTTCAATTTTCTCTGAATAATATTTGCTCTTGTACCGAAATAAATATGCTACGTTGAAATGTTACTTTTTCTGTTTGTTCTCTTTGAGTATATATGTATATATGAGACTCTAGAAAACGTCGAAATAAAATAAAGTAAACAAATGCAGACTTGATGCAGTGAATAAACTGTGGCTACAAAAGTTGGATAACGTCGAAAATTTAATTGTTGACGTTAACTGTTACTTTCCTCGACTACATCAATAACGTTGAGTCGGTTTCCAATTAAAAAAATAATAATAATATCATAATAAGTAGTAAAGTAGCAAAGAATATTTATCAAAATTTCTTAAAAAAGAGATATTTTTAAAATGCAGTTAAAGAGGATGTCTTTCATCTTTTGAATCAGTGAGTATTTTAAAATCATCAGTGTCTGGAAAATTGGTATTAGCATTATCAATTGGATTATGAATACCTTACGTCCTGTCCCAAGGTAATATCTAATACAGTTTATTACTAGTTCAAAAATAAAAATAAAAAACAAGAATTAAAGTTACAAGTTTTCGTTAAAAAATGCGGTCTGCTGAATTACACATATCTTTATGTAATATGGAAAGTATCTAATTATTGCAGAAGCACACTGTTAGCACATAATTGCTAACACATTCACGCTAATCACGAATTGTCACGAGAAACACCACAACACTATTCATACTTTAGCACAAATTTTAAAATTTACGAAAGTCGTAAGGCCAGATGAAATGTACAAATTTAATAGCAGAAGGACTAATTACAAAAAATGTGAACAAAATATATAGGTTTACATTTTGTATGTCATGTGAGCTTACAATGTGTTTCTATAAGCATAAGAAACCCTTTTTTGACATTTCTCTATGTTCGTTAGAATAAGACAATATTTACTACATTTTTCTTTACCGTCAGTGACACCTACATCTGTTTCATATTAGGTAGCTAGATAAATTATTTACGCTTCGGTCACACAAAAAGTATTTTCCGTTCGGAATTATTTGAGTTATTGTTTACTAATATCATTTCCCTTTATAGACCAAACCAACAAACCAATCAGTGGGAAGTGAATAGGATGTGATTTATTTATATATGTTTGGGAGAGCAAAAAATACATATAAAGAATATCATTTATTTTCTGTTTGCAAGAGCTACCGAATATATTTCATGTGTAATTTGAGTACAGTTGCAAATTATACGCTACTGACGTCTTCAAAGCCTTTGTTTAATGTATTTATATAAAAATATTATATTTCAAGTAAACATAAAACTGTAAATGTTATACTCGTAGTAATACCTCTATTTTTGTTTGAAACTATTGATAAATAATTATTATTAACTAAAATTATCTTATATAAGGCGTTCACAGCTTTCCATAATTTTTAGGAAGAATTTTATTTTGTTTAAACAAAATGACGCAAAAAAATAAAAAAAGAAATTAATTAAATATTGATCTCGAATTAACAAAAAAATGTGACAACGTGAGAAGTAACGTATTGTGTCTGTACATTGTAATATATACGTAATGTTGCCTCAACAACACATAAGCGAAATCATTCAATTAAAAATGCACGCATATTTACAAAATCGTTATCCCGTCTGCCATTCAGCTTCAATCCGAAGTGACAGCTCTTCAACACGATTGATTTTTATCTAATATACTAACCTGATGCATGTAAATCGCTGACTGTCAGAGAAATTGAAACAGAAGTTAGCATCTGAATTGGGTCATGTCATGAAATTTTCACTGAAAAAATGAATATGCAACTAGTTGCAGCAAAATTTGTTTTTCGTTTAATGACTGGACATTAGAAAGAAAATCTTGTGGACGGCAACTCCTTAAACAATCCAATGACGATGAAACAGTCATTCAGACGATCATAACGGGAGACGAAAGCTGGGTTTACGGCTGCGACATTGAGAAGAAAGTTCAATCATCACAATGGATTGGCAAAGGACCTCCACGCCCCAAGAAAGGACGTCATTCTCGATCCAATGATGCTCACTGTTTTTTTCAACTTTAATAGAATTCTACATTTTGAATTATTTCCTCATGGTGAAACAGTGAACCGTGAGTACTATCAAAGCGTTTTACAAAGGTTACATGAAAAAATCCGCAAAAAAAGACGAGATAATACGTCCGCACACTCATCATCTTTGTCAATTCATCAGTTTTGTGACAAAAATCAGATTACTGTCCCTCACCCTCCTTACTTGCCAAACTACTTGCCTGGCTACTTGCGATTTTTTCATTTTTTCTTATTTCCGATATTTAAATCAGTGTTGTTTCCAGACTTTGTAGCATTTTGAAATGCTACTTTTCTTATTCATAAGTTAATTAGTATTAATATATGTATAATTATTAATAACAGTACTTTTAATTTAGTATTTTTTTTTCTTCGTATATTCTATGTCATATTTAACTTTTTCGAATTGCACCTACACGCTCTTCTGTTTTCCTGGTTGCTGCTATTAGTAATATTGTCTTAAGTCTTCGATACGATAGACAATTAATACACTACTTCTAAAAATCGCTGAAATTATGTTCACAAAAGGTGTCCTCTAGGTCTCCTCAGAAAATAACATCTACCTGGTAGAGACGGATGGGTTTTAGTGAAGTGAAAAGCGATAGGTGGATCGTGATTAATTTTACGGTTTTCCATTTTAATGGGATATGAAAAACCACATTTTTAGTGCTTATACTGTGTAGCGTCGATGTATCTCTATATTCAGAAGTCTTTGTCACTAAAGGTTTTTCTGAGACGCTTTTCTGTCAATTTTTTTTGTGTAGAAGTTCAGCCAGGATAAATTTCGTTCTATTTTGCTCCAAGATTTACTTTACATCCGAAGGTAGTTTTGGTTACTTCAATTTAAACCCTTCTACAGAAGGTGAATTGCAACTGAAAGGCATTTCTTAGTTCACAGTACTTAGGTACTTGTTCTATTTTAGGGGTTTTAGGATAAATTAGATAAGTTCCAGTATTTCATCTAAGTCCAGCTTCGGTGAAGCATCCACTAGTTGGCTCCCTGTTACTCATAAGGGCGTTGTCATTACATTTTTTTGGTCTTGAAGCTACGTACATCATCAGCTACCACAGTCTTCCAGTAGCAACCGATATACACTGGTCAACAAAAACCTGGGACTGAATAGATGCTATTTTGTTTCCTCGTTGCCTCCTAAGAAGCGGCATCTTATTTCATTCCTCGGATAGTCAGATAAACCCCATATATTTAATTATTAATGTTTTTTTTTTCAACCTATTAAACTATATCTTGAAAAATATGTAACGCACGATCATGGTACTATGAATATGCGACGCTCTTAGCCCATGTTTTAATCAGTTATACAACCCTTCAAAATAGTTGTGTTTAGACCATCCAATTTTTTTATATTTTTTTATCACTAAACTTTATATAGGGTAAGTTCGGCGGTGTTGGCCATATGGGGAGAGATAGCCATGGTTAATATTTAGCACACCAGATAACAGATGACGTTGTTGGACGGTTTGAACCTTAGTTTCTATTGTGCTATATCTTCGATACAAACGGTACTGTTGTTATAATAATAGTTTTTTAAATATTTACAAGAAAAGGTTTTCGAGGTAAGTAAAATAGATTACCAGCCAATGTTTCAAATTTTTTACAAATTTGAGATAATTACTGGGTATAAACATGATAAATATACACCATCGTGCACCTTAACCTCAAAATCGTTGCTTCTACAGTTGAATTAGTTTAGAAAAAATCGCACATTTTTCTGTCAGTATCAACGGGGTAAGATGGCCATCTCAGCAGTGAGGAGAAGAAAATGGATTTTTCCAGTAGTGAAAGTGAAGAAGACGTGCCTTTGACTGCTGAATCCGATAATTCCGTGGAGGACTTTGTTATTTTATGGTATTTTTATTTTATTTATATGTTTTGATAATAAAAATCTTATTTAAATAAGTTTTTGTAATATAGCTAAATCACACGAAGTCTTATGACTATCTCTCCCTAACCTTGGGGAGAATATGGCTAATCGCACTAGTTTTTATTTTTTTCAAATTACGTATATACCATTCACGCGAACAAATTCTCCACCCCGCTACTGATGTACCTATAAGTAATTACCCAACGTATATACGTATTTGCTTTCTTATTTAGTGCAATATAAATCATACTATCTAAAAAATATTTTGGGCTGGACATCATCCCCCGACTTATCCTATTTTTTTTCTACTCAGTTCATTTACAACCAGATGCTTATTTCGGGAGTTGAAATAAATTGTTTTAAAATTTTATCTACTTCAATGTTTTTTTATTTCATTCACTCTACCATTACTTTGTATTTTATCATATCTTTGTTTCACGATTTTGAGTTTCGTAACTTGGAAAAATCGAGAGTACCATTTCCTGTTAAGTTACGTGCCCAGTACAACCTACACCAATGATACCAGAAAGTTATTACAATCCACGACCCTATTGCTCTCTGACGAAAAGCTGCCGTACGCTAGTGTCGGATTCCAGATAATAATTTTTTTTCGTCTAAAGGGACCCTGCAACTTGATATAATTATCTCAGCGATAATCGAATAATGAAATATTACAAAACATATTGTTTGCTATTTACAGGCAACTTATACCAAAGTTAATTTTTACAATAGCATGAATATTTCTTAATTAGATAAAACAATTCTTCATTAGCTCTCGCATTGCCCTACAGTACAGAAGAAAAATATTATTCCCCCCATGAGACTGTTTTAACTGATTATCTAAAGAACTTTGCTGACTTTCTTTTAAATTTCATTACACATTCTGAAGTTATTTAAAAAAATATAGGCACATATCTTTGGCATGTAATATAACTCTATAGATTTTTTACTAAACGATTTCCGGTCATATCTCTAGAAAGTATTGTTCTTTAAACAATATTTCCTTCTCTTGTTTCAGATGGGTTACATATTGTAGAATCATTTTGTGTATACGGAAATATTATTCGTTATAAAAACCATCAAAATACGTATTCGTTTTTTGATATCTTAGCCTTTTCAAATTTAACAAGGTAAACGGGTCGTACATACAAACTAGTTGACATATCGAAGAACAGAATTCACAAAATTTCAAGAAATACTTGAAGCGTAAAACTGTCATTTAACTTAATTTGTGATCATTTGACATGGAATAAACAAGTATATTATTTTCAGGCAAGACATATTTTACTTGAAATCCAGTATAAAAAGCAGGTTTAAATTTATAAAAAAAAACATTAGAAGAATGCTTGTACCTACTTACATATGAGTTCTAAATAAAGTAGTGTAGGAAGCAATAGGTTGTGGTACGTATTTTCTAAAACAAAAATTTAATGCGCGTCCAACATTACTTGAAACATGGTTAGATTTTACTATTAATATACTTCAATAAAAGCATACAAAAAAATGCACAGTACTTAGTGAAATAAAAAAAATACCTAGTTTTCATAAACTCTATAAAAACTGCCCATTATTAATAGAGCTGGCATCGGATTTAACATCAAAAACTATACCTAGGAGGGGACGGGGAAAGACATTTTTATGAAGAGCCTGTATGTTTTATTAATTTCAGCATTAAGAACATAAATATTGTTATGATTTTAGTATGTGTGTGTGATTTGTTTGTATAATTAATATACTATGATCTTGCTGCGTATATGTGTATGCTGCTGTGTTGGTATGCTGTGATTTACTTGTTGTCAATTATACCCTGGCTAGCTTTAGACTCTTCCTAGTAGTGAGTTCCAGTGAGGTTAAAACTTTGTAGAAAACCAAACAATACACCACACTAAACAAAAGGTATTATTCAAAAATTTAATTTATTTATTAATTTATTTTTTTTTGTCAACAATAAATTATAATCGTGAAATATTCAGGCACAATTTTGGAATATTTGGAATTATCTTATAGCAATTTTGTAACACCTTGGAAACTTTTCATAAAGTGGTATTCAAATTGACTCGTTATTGTGAACTGTTAGTTGCCTATACTTAAGGCGATAAAACTGATCTTAAAATTTCTTTCACAATGTGTTACTATGCCTACTTTTATACTTAATATCTATCAAAACTTTTAATATGGCCACTTTTTTATTATTGTTAGTATCATGAAGTTAAAGTTATCTACTTAGGTTTTTTGTGACTTTTGAGATTGTATTTATTATTCTTTTTTGCTAGCTAGTTTTATCTTATAAGATTTCGTAAATCTTTGCGCACAAAATTACCTCTACGTATATCTTGTTGATTTTTATTTTCGAACTGCTTGCCCTCTTATACTAGGCCTGGATATCGTCCTGAAATCCTCGTTTTCCTGAATTGACTGGATAGCTGGAACCTGCTGCTTACTGGTGTGTCTGGAATATCGTCCTGGAATTCTCGTTTTCCTGAAATTACTGGATAGTTGGAACCTGCTGCTCACTTTGATGCGTCTGGAATATCGTCCTGGAGTCTTTGTTTTTCCTCAATTTGTAATATCTCTGGAACTACTGCTTACTGGTGAATATCCGGAATATCGTCCTGGTCTGTCTGGATATCGTATTGGAGTCCTTTTGAAGAGACTGGACTTTTGAATCCTTTTGGCCCAACTTTAATTTTTCTTTGTACTGGAATACTAACTTTGATTGTCTTACTATTTTATCACTGTAATTATTAGTATTTATATATTCCCACTATTTCTTAATCTTTCGTAACTAGTCAATAATTCCTCTTTTTTTTTCTTACTCTCTTGATTTTTTATCCCTTGTTAAGGTCTTTTCACATATATGCCTGTTCTACTAAAATGATACTGTTTTCCATACTTAAATCTTTGAAATTTATATTCTGCTCTAATAATACGACTCTCCGATAATATTTCAACATACCCTATTTAATACTAACAATTTTTCTTTTTACTCATTTTTTTTAAGTTTTACAATAATTATTTCAACCTTTTCTCTTCACCGAGAAGTAAAATTTTAATTTAAAACTTATAAATTGCTATCAATAATTTTATTTCATCGCAATATGTATGTATAAGCAAGGCGTCATAATCAATAAGAAAAATAGACGTAATAACTATACAAATTAAGTGTTCATATATTAATAGCGAAAATTGGAATAACTATAAGTACACGATATTAGAAGTAAAAAAGTTTTAGTAAACATCTATTCATTATCTAGCAAACGGTTCGTTTGCTAGACAATTTAGAATTTGTGGTTACTAGCCACCACTGACTTATTTGCGTGTATACGATTCTCGGGGTGCCTTCCAGCAGGGTATGCTTTTTGGCATAAGCGTACAGCCTGCCGTGCATTGCCGTTAACCCTACCATACATGATATGCATATCCGCATACTCCTCGTTAATGCAATGTTCCATTTTACCTACTGTACAATACTCGTACTCGTACAACATAACTGTTTTTTTTGTTACAACTCCACGTCTCGAAAATGTGACTGTTCCTACTACACACGAAGTAAACAAAGCAATTGACGCCTCAATACGGCGAAGAGTACAGGACTGCAATCGGATACAAACTCACTTTGAACACTTCCTTTAATTTTAAATTTTTAATAAACTATTAAGACATGAATTAATCACAATGATTCAGTACTTTTACAAAACTCTCGACAAAAAAGGAAAGGCACATTTTCTGATGTTTACATGGGTGGCTATGTTTTCTGTGATCTTTCACAACGAAATCTTGTAATACAACATTTCTATAGTTTGGAGACTGTCGACAAGATGATCACGGTAATAGGTAATCAAATTTTTTTTAGAGTCAGTAAAACAGCCACGGAAACGTGTTACAAACGGTGAGGAGTGTGTATCATTTCCGACTGTGTTCCTGTGGTTCGAGGTGTATCGTAATGGCCGACACAGCGTGCATGATGACGAGACTTCTAACGAAAATGTCGAAGCTGTGCGTTTTGCGCTGAAGTATGATCGTCGATCAATCGTACACGGTCTGCCAATATTCTGAAGGCTGATCGACGATAAGACATCAGCGCAGAGCGATCAACTTCGATGTTTTCATTCCTTCAGCTTGTGTGAAGACACCCCATGCTCTCGTCGTCGCGCACGCTGTCTCGGACATCACAAAACCTTCCGAATCACAAAAAAATTGTCGGATGTGATACACGCTCCTCACCGTACGCCGTTTGTAACAGTTAATATGTACATTTTCGTGGCTGTTTTACCGACATGAAAACAGAACTTAATTACTGTACGCTGTTGAATTTTCCATGAAAACTATCAAACTATCATAACTTCATGGTAGATACACGTATACTGATTTGGATTTTGTTTGGTTACTCGGAGGGCTTCCCACTACGTACTTCCGGTGACCGCACAAATATAGCGCAACGTGCTTTGCCACAATAAAATAAGTCTTAAAACTTAATAGCCAGGCTATCACTTTATGTAATATATAAGAATGCGATGCAATATGACATGTTCAAATGAGAATACCTATTAAGCGTTGAACGGAAAATAATTAATCGTCATAATAATAAAAATGTATTTCACAAATCGCTTTGGGCGATAATAATAGGTCTGCAAATGTAATGTTCCCCGAATGCTCAATGTTTTCGTTTGTGACGCTCGCCTTTGGTTAGCATTGATAATTGATTTTTCCAAACATGCCCTTTTAAAAATTCTTTGTGTGCATTCCATAGATGTGGGTTTTGTAAATGATAGCTTTCTCAAACTTCCCTTGAAATTACCTTAAACTATTATCCTGATTAGGCCTTTTTCTAGTCACGGATCATGTGAGACGGATGCGATTAAAGCAGTAGCCTATTATGTTATACGGAATACAGTGCTCTATACGCTCGCTATACACACACATTCTCGCTATACAGCGCATTTACTTTTTGGGTGTATTTTTTAAATGTCACTGATGATTTATTATTTACTAATAAACGGTGTCCGGAAAGGTCGTATCAAAAATGATTGTTACTTAGCTTCATAGCCAAAATCCTCCATGATATCGAATCAACAAATGGTGTCAAAATGATTTATATATTTATCTATACTCTGGAAATGAAAGAGATGATGAATATACGAAGACGTGCTAGTGCAGTAGAGTAAAATTCGATTTGTGTTTAGTGACTAAAGTACACTCATTTTATTTTAAAATAGAAATACCAACGCTAAACAAAATTTTAAGTGAACTTTCAGAGGACAACGATTTGCCAAAAATCAGTAGAAGCAAATTATGGGCCGTCTTACGAGAGTTGAATTTTTGCTGGGAAAAGCAGAACAGGAAGTCAGTTCTTATCGATAAAGATGAAATTATTTGTTGGCGAAGATCCTACTTAAGATCAATTAGAAAATTCCGTGACGAAGGGAGGAATATTTATTATCTAGACGAAACTTGGGTCAACGAGGGATATACTGTAACAAAAGTATGGCAAGATAAAAATGTAAAAAGTTTTCGACAAGCATTTTTGGATGGACTTTCAACAGGGTTCAAGGCACCTTCAGGTAAAGGGCGAAGATTAATAGTGACACATATAGGTAGTGCCAGTGGTTTTGTAGATGGCGGTTTACTTTTATTTGAATCTAAAAATACAGGTGACTATCACGAAGACATGAACGCAGATGTTTTCGAAGAGTATTTTACACAGATGTTGGATCTTATTCCTCCGGGGTCTGTAATTGTCATGGATAATGCCAGTTACCATTCACGGCAGACCGAGCGGACGCCTACGACTGCTTGGAGGAAAGCCGATATAATTCAATGGTTATCCGGAAAAAACATTTCTTTTGAAACAAATATGGTGAAAAAGGAACTTTTGACACTTGTCAATCTTAATAAAGATCAGAAAAAATATGTTATCGATGAAATGGCAACAAATCGCCAAATAACGGTACTACGGTTACCACCTTATCACTGTGAACTTAACCCAATCGAATTAGTCTGGGCGCAGGTAAAAGGAGATGTAGCGCGAAATAATACGACGTTTAAATTAAGTGACGTGAAAATTTTGTTAAAAAATTCCTTGGAACGAGTAACTGCAGATAACTGGCAAAGATGTATACATCATGTACAAAAAGAAGAGGAGAAAATGTGGGAACTCGATAATTTAATTGACGTTACTGTGGAACCTATCGTTATCAATCTAGGAGACGAAGATAATTCATCAGAATATTCAGAGGATGAATTTTAATATACCTACTTTTTTATTTTCTTTATTGTACATTTATACAACACTACATTTACTCACCATAATTTGAATTTTCAAAATACATATATTTTTGTGTGGAATAAAAGTCTATTCATTAAATTTAAATAAATATTTTGATAATAATATTGAATAATTTTATTTGAATTACTAAAAACCCTCTTAACCCGGTTATGATGCTTAAAGTAGCCTCATGTTTTGAAATGCTGTTTTTATATTGTTTACTTATAAGAGAAATGGACCGAGAAATTGAAGCGGCATAGACAAAGACGGATTGTCGGGGATTAAATTTTAGCTACCTGCTACAATTTAGTACAGTCCGATCGCACAAAGTTTTTTTAAAAGTACACCTCATCTATACGGAAAATACATAATATAAAAATATTGAATATAAGCACCAGTACTACATTTATTAACGATTTGCATACATAATTAGCTTTTATTACTCTCTTTCATTTCTAAACAGACTATAACTGTTAATTATACATACTTGTTGACAGTCATTTCAATTTCCATAAAAATCAAGATTTTTAGAAAAATGTTAATATCGCATTTGTTACAATAAATGTATGTTGTTAATAAAATTTGATTTTCTCAAAAACGATACATGATATGGACTGATATACAGTATACCTTTTTTTAGCAATGTGTGAGAAGAATCCAACTATGAAAGAAAAGTGATAAATTTGGCAATGTTGAGAGGAATCGAACTATGAGAGAACGAGAGAAACGTCAAATTTGGTAACGTTGTCAAAGATGTATAAATTTAAATGGGATAATTTCGTCTGCTTCTGTATATTGAATATCAGTTTAAACTTGAAAATGAACATTACCATAAGTTACTTTAATTGCCCAAAATTTCATTGTTGTCATGGTAATGACTTAGAAGTTAGAATTGGAATTTGTTTTTCAATTTTTTTGAAGGTGATTAACTCCACAACGAAGCCCCAGAAGAATTTTTTTTTATGAAGTACTACAGCTATTTTGAGCTCCCCCGTATACACCTTTATTTTTGCCATGACCATTCCGTACACTCTGTATATGAACTAATACATTAGCTTTTTTTAATAGATTTAGTAATGTGTCGCTACAGGATGGAAATTTATAAAAGGTGCCTAATTATTAAAACCTAGGACGAATTTAACCAAAAAAAAATAAATTTTATAGTATTTTATTGACCATTAATTATCCTCACACTTCATTGATTTTTATTGTTGTCTTTTGTTAATCTATGTATTAAAATATATCTACCAAACATAGGCAACATAGGTATTTCGGCTTATCTACAATCACGAACAAAGTGTTCTATGTAACTAACACACCCCTTTCTGCAGGAATATTAAGGGTTACACTAAGTCTACATGAGGCTACATATTTTTGTCCTCCAAAAACCATAAAACTATACCGTTATTTCTCCCGATTTTTAATTAAAATTTCGGTTTACCTACATTTAATTTATCCTCGCATATCTCCATTTGGCATTTTTAAAAATCAGATTAGTGTGTGTAATCTTGCCTCTAATTGTTAAGCAATTTAAAAGTAATTGCCAAGAATAACATCATTAGCATTTGTGTACATTGAGAATTAAGAATTTTATTTACAAATGTATTTTATGTAATACAAGTAGGAAGTAAACATTTTGGGAGCTGGCTAAAAATATCTTGACTTCAGAGTGGACGGCGATCTGAATAAGTTCCTTATATTTAATAAAATCGAGATTGAGTATTTTCCTTTTAAATTGTTCTTCCTTGACATTTAAAAGATTTCCTTATTTATAGGATTTTATGTTCTGCTAAGTGACAGTCTGCATATTTAGAAATTGTATTTTATTCATCGATTTATACTCGTATAAAAGTCCTCACTTTCTGATTCCATAGTACAAGGTGTTGTCTTAAAAATACCAAGATGGTTTACGTTCTCTTTAATCATTTCCTTTGGATTCCTTTCTTGTACTTTGTGATAGTGGTAAATAGCTTAAAAATGCCATTAGCATACAATTCAGTATGTCGCCTATAAAGAGGAAGAAAATCTGAATCTGCAATGAAAGTATTTGCAGAAAGTTGCAAATTACTTCCACATTCACCCCACTCGCCAGATCTAGCTCTAGTTTAATAAAACATTAATTAGGAAATTCCTATAATTCCAGAAAATTTCATTTCCTACGATACAATAATAATTATTTACACCATTTAAGGAGGTAAGTATTATTTATCAATAGTCAGAGACTGGTAAATTATACTTAACTGCTGCGTGGTTTATAACATTTTATCTGCTCCCACAGTTCTTTATGGTTTATCATCAAATAAAGATGAGGTTTTATTTGTTGACATTTCTTAATCAATTCATTTTGACATTATTCGAAATCTTGCAAAGTCGCCTTGGTTGTTGGATTTTGTCGTTTCTAAGGTGTTTATAAACAAAGCTACATTAAAAGTTACAATTTTGCTGGATTTGAATTATTATTTCTAAATGAGTGATTTTCAAATAGAAAGTGCAGCAAATGCTGTCTGCGAATTTTTATTGCCGGAGAAGTCGAAAGTGCGCTACAGACGAGCATATAGAAATATCAAAGAATGGTGCCAGAACAAAAAAATACTAATAAATAAAGTTTCTGAAATGTCACTGCTAGCATATTTCATGGAGAAGTCAAGAACTTTAAAGTCACTGGCGAGTTTATGGAGTTAATACTCAGTGATTAAATCAACTATTTTTATAGAGGATGTGGATATGTTAAAATACACCAAGCTGAGAGCATTTTTGAAACGTAAAAATGACGGCTATACACCTAAAAAGTCGAACGGTTTTAGAAGAGAACAAGTCAACGATTTTCTCGTTCAGGCACCCGATAACACATATTTGCTAATGAAGGTAGTGACGGTCTTAGGCATTGCAGGAGAATGCCGTTGTGATGAGTTATGCAAACTTACATACTTTGGACAACGTCAATTTCAAAAATTTAGATGACATTATTGTAGTTACAATTCCAGATTCTAAAAATGGTATGTCACGTACGTTTACAATTACTTCTCGTCTGGGTTCTGTTTCTCACCTAGAAATTCTCAAGAAATATATCATGATTGGATTGGAAATTAAAACTGAATTCACGCTTTTTATGCGCTATCAAGCGGGTAGATTTTGCAAGAATACCCTTTCTATGATTCCTAATATGATTGCACAGTTTTTGAAACTGGAACATCCTGAAACATATACAGGCCATTCATTCCGAAGAACATCGACAACATTACTGGCTAATACAGGAGTTGATGTATTAGCAATCAAGAGACGTGGTGAGTGGAAATCAGTCACAATTGCAGAAAGTTATGTTGCTGACAGTTTAAGTAACAAAAATGAAATAGCCAACTTCAGGTCCTAGTAGTTCGTCGCATAATGCTGTTTTAATGGATCAATCAGATAATATTGACCCTCCGGTGACTGAAACGGAGCGGTAAAATTGTTTTGAGAAAAATGTGACAATTAGTAAATACGAGGGGAATAATTATCCAGGTTTTATAAATGTCACTAAATGTAATAACTGTATAATTACTATAAATATTCATTCATAATAATTAATAAAATGTAATGTTCATCAAATATTTATATTTATTTGTTCACAAAATATGCATTTATAACTCGAAATAGCTTTTTTCCCTAGGGAGGTAAGTTACCTCACTTACCTCCCGTTGCCCATAGCAACTTTCACTTCTACGATAAAATCCACTTACTTCATTAAAAACAATGTATTTAATAGTCTATTTACTATAGTGGGAGCAGATAAACATATATCCATTTACTATTTTTTTTACCTTCGCCCTAATAGCAGACGCTTTGAAACGAATTTATTTGCTTCATCGAGAGTTATACTTATACCAAAATGTTTTAATTTTGATATTACAAATAGGATGAAACTAAATTCAGCGTTTACATTTTTTGTGAATAGAAAGACATAAATTCATGTATAACAATGCGCAGGCATTTATTGTTCCGTATTGAGTTATTGATAAAATTTGAATTTCAAATTGTTGACGTACTTTAATATAGACAAGTTTTATTGAAAATTGAGAAATTTTTCCATTTGATAAAATGTCGCAATGTAGAATAACTATATCAATTTTTCAATACTGCCAGCTTACATGAACCCAATATTTCACTGGCAAGAAAACGAAAACTTCCATGTCACCTCAATTTTAAGGCATAAATGAATGGCAGGCACTTTTCTCACATGCTGTGCTGTGACATTGACTGACTTTGGTAATACGTCAGGGAATTTGCACCTATTTTATAATAACAACTGATGTATCACAGAGTAAATAATTTTGTCAACGTTACCTCTCAGTTTTCCTGTGTAAGACTATATACAAACAGTCCTCACTGAAGTTTTGATATAAACGTTATGTATTACAAATGTACAGAGCTTAACACACAATAAATCAAAACATTTGTAAATGTCAACGGATGGAAAATTAGATTTATTTACTCATTTATTAGCGTCGGGCAAAACAATTTTAATGATGTAGCATTTTGCTGATCTGATATATAATTTAATTAAAACTACTGCTGAAATTCGTACTAAAATTTGACCGGCGGTATTTGATTTTCCCTTTGTTTTATGAGCTGTTATAACTTAGTCACTGTTGAATGGAGTTCGGTACCAACCGTGCAGCGGAAATCTTTATCTAATTAGACATTGTTCACTGACTAATACCAATTAAAAGGGATTTCACACCACCTGAAATGGTTTAGAACGAATGTATGCAAATTCAAATAATCTAATTATTACACTAATTTACGTTACCAAAATATTACTACTGGCGGAACGTGATGGTATAGCTTCGTGTATGTAGGCAGATAAGGAGGTAACTCTTTCAGATTTTCTTGACAAACTGTAGCAATTAACATTGGAAGAACTTATTAAGTATGGGACCAGGCAGACCCGCAACCCACGGACAATAATATCACTTATGCGAGGTTTCTTAATTTGAAACAATAAAGCGGTGTTTTTTATAACCCTATACGTATAACAGTTCTGAAAAACTGAACGTGTAATACTGACAAAAAGTTTACACAATTAATACAGGATGAGTCAAGAGGATAGTACCAAACTCCAGGAATGGATTCTACGCGTCAAAATAATAAGAAAGAACCCAAATATTGTTATGTAATTTTCATTTGTTTCATAGCGTAATTACAAATTTAAAGAAATTAAATCGGAGTATGTCATGTTCCAAGTTCAAAAATAGGATATTGGCGAGTGTCATTTTGTAACAAAAGCCGGGACGCGTGGTAATTTATTTGTTAGTTCCCGGAACGGGTGGGCCAACTAAAACAGTTAAATATTTCAGTCAACACTAATTATCGAAAGTTAAAGGCTCTCAAGTAGCGTCGCCACAAGGCCGTCCTTCGGAGAAATTTAGTAATATTTTTTAACAACTGCACTTAGACTGTCGGGGCCATGTGTTGAGCATCTGGTACAAAGAGAATAATCGATATTTCAAATAACACGCGAAATGCATTTCAAGGGAAGTAGGAATTTCAAGAATAAGTTGTTAGAAGTTGTTAGAAAAATAATAATAGATCAAATAACTGGTTTTTAGGCTGATTTTCCAAGCTATAAGAATAGATTAAATGAGATTGACTAATCCGTCCCGTATTGCTACACGGAGTCACCAGAGCAAGGCTAGGGTTACTTGTAAGTTCAGTTAGTCACAGAATTATTTATATAAATGTAAGTCCAGTCAATTAGGTAATTATTAACATGGCATAGTTATGCCAAAGCGTCCCGACATTCAGGGTTCCCGCCAGTAAGATAAGAACAGAAACTTCTGGACCCAAGAAATGGGCGTGTCGAAGCGAAGTGTCAAATTCGGGAGAGATCTCCGAAAAAAAGGCAGTTTTTCCTTAGGTTCCACATTGAGCAGTCGACTTAGTTTTAGAGTCTCGGGCTAGTTAAGTTAATTTAATAATGGATAAAGTTTTTCCAAATTTTGCTATGGAGCGCGCATTCCCTGAATCTCGGTACGCTGTCGCGTGTAAATTAATTAATTAATAATGTTGTTCGAGCCGTTGTGTCGTTATTTTGTTTGTTTTGTTTATTGTTATTAAAACACTTCCTGGAAAGTTATGGTGTTTCTTTTTGTTCTTCCAACTTCAGTGTCACCCTGTACAGCTAGTCACTGGATTACATTCTACCTAAGCAATGGATGGTAAGTGCCTGAAATTCATTCTCTGAACATGCAACCTCTCTAAGTCCCAACGTATTAATTAAAGTGTAATGATAATTATAAACTCCCTTTGGAGAAGTTAATAGTAAACTCTTTTATCAGTTAATACCGTTATGATACTGGTCATAGCGGTAGATAGATAAATAAAGAAATAATATTTCAGGTTACAATTTTATGTTGTAATACTTTAACAACATTTAATTATAGTTTTTCCGAAGTCAGTTGAATATGTATAAAAACATCTACTAAAAAAATTTAATGAGTTTCATAGCCGTCCCTAAAGAAGTTTTCTATTAAAGGTAAAAAATTATATAATTTGTATATAATGTGTAGAAATTTTCTATTATATGTTCATTTGGCCAACAACATATTTTAATTATTTGTGTCCTCAAACAATTTTATTATATTGATGGTAAATTTCGGTTTGTTCCGGTTCAAAAGGTCTCCAAAATGCGATGTAGTAATAATATTAGTAAACAAAATATCCCTCTTATTTCTCCCTTTCGCAATTCTAATACGAATGATTAATAGAAGGTGCCTATAATAAATTAAAATTACACCAAATTCCGCATTGCTGCACTGCACTGCTAGTCAATTTGTCAGTCACTTGTCAACAACTGAGATTTATTGCTCAGTCGCCCAGTACAGCTGTATTATATGCCGTTTGCCCGTGCGTGCATTCTTCAACTGCGCGTATACATTTCTACCAGGTTTAGTTTGACCAGACCTGTATATGGGTATGGCTAAATAAATGGGAACCCGTTTTTCAAATATTTAAATATTTCAATGCGGAGTTGCTGCGTCAGCAACCCAATCTGATACGTACTGCCAACCTCTTGGTTCTTCAATTGAGATCGGAAAGACTATACACGTTTTTATGATCAAAGTGTTCCTCGCCCTGAACAACAAAGGTTCGTTCTTTATAAGATTTCTAATGATGTATTTTTAAAAATAAAATGAGAACCATTCCTTCTGTGTTACCAGAACTCAATTTTTTAAGATCAAGCCGCTGGAAGGCTCTAGTACACCAAAAATTACAATAACTAGTGATTGAACAATTTCCGAGTTGCTGGTTACCATGTTGTTCGTTTAAGCGGACGTTTCAAGGGACAAGATGGCTGGCAATCGAACTACATTTTAAGTGAAGCCAAGATAGTTGCCAGGTATTTGCCTGATAAACGAATGTTGTGATAGTCTACATTTTTTTATATTAATACTCAATATCAAACATATTTAATCTCACCGTTGAGCAGTCAGTATTACTATTTTCAACTTTTGGGGCATAAACGTGGATACAGTAAACCTAATTTAATATTTTCGTATTATAAACGCAGTTAGTTTCTAATCAGCTGATAAATTATTACAGTTAAAACTAAATTGTAAATTAGAAAACAAGAATTATCTTAATTTAAGCCAAGTTTATAGGTACCTATTTAACGAATCTGAATTCCTATAGTTTAAACGTATCTATAAAAGATAATACCAATATTGACATACATTTTTGCCCATTAATTACTAAATTTTAATTTATATATCCAAATTTAATATTGTAACGTTGGTTGTATCTCCTTTCTGGAATTTCTATGATTTCTTTGGGTGGTCCTGTTCGTGGAACCCCGCGTTGAAATCCGGAAACTCGTTCTGGACGTACTCAGCCGGGATAATTTCAGACGACGATGCACTACACTTTTTATTCTTCTATTAAATTTTCATTTTATTCACTTTTTATTTAATTTCTAACCAGTCCAAATTTGGTGTTGCACCTTTATTTACTGCTTGTAGTTATCAATAAACTTTCAGACTTATAGCATTTCAGTGAAATGTGTGATTCGAACCAAGATCCACTTTTTATTTGTAGAAGGGCGAAATGGGCGGTGACTATTAGACGCCTTCATTATAGCCATCTTTCTCTATCGCACGGATTTCTATGACTTACTTTATCGCTCTCACGTAACGGCCGATGAACCATGGGGACTTTCCGACACTGTAGATACTGATCACAGATATACTGTACTTTACTTATATACCAGGTTTATTGCATGTTACTTCTTTATGTGTAAAATACTATTACTTTCCGTCGATAACTTATAAAATTTTGAAAATTTTTCAAATGTGCTGTACATTTACTTGATATCTGACATAACAAAATAGTGCATTAATATTCTTTTTAACATTTTTGTGATACATGTGATACATATTTTAATAGTTATTGAGTATGTAAATAATGTCACAAGTTCATATAAAGTTTTTTCCTCCGGGCTCACCCTGTAGAGTTATGAGCTCTTGAAGTTGAGAATTAAAAAATTGTTTTTTTTTGTTGTAACTTTTGTATTTTTCAATAAATTTTGAAAATTTTTTGGCTTGATCTATAATTTTTGAAGCTGCTTTGGATGATAATATGAAATCCTCGATAATAATTATGGGGGCCCGGGGGCAAAGCACCCCCCACCAAAATTTCTAGAAAAAAAATTTTTGTTCCACTATACCCCAAATTTTCCATCATTTTATAAAAATTTATGGTATTTTACGTAAAAAAGGTATACTTGTTGAATATCCATAAAATATAATTTTGTATAATTTTTAACGTGTACTGACAGTTTCTAAAGTGTGATTTTATAACAGTGGTCTTAAAGGTAAATCACATGACTTACTTTTAACACTAGTGCTAAAAATAATTCACTTTTAACACTAGTATCATAAAATGAAATTGACTGACAGCATGCGTTAAAATTATACCTTAATGACGTTTGTAGAAAAACAAGTTTAGAGACAACGGTACTGTTTAATTTGAGACATTTTATTTAACAGAAACACAGGTTTAATCGTAGTTGGCTTTTACATATCAGAATAAAGGACAAATAATTTGCAATAGCAGTGTTCCAAATTATGAGAATTTGGACTTAACTAAACTAACTAAACGAAAAGTGCATGACAATCAAAATTTTGTAACTAATATAATTCATAATAAATTCTCAATATTAGTTCCACCTTCTCTTATACAAATACGAGCTCGTTTAACAGAAGACTGTTGCACTCTCCATAACATTTCAGGATTTTGTCGTATTTCATTTGCACAATAAAAAATCCTTTCTTCTAATTCTTCTCTAGTGGTTACAGGTGTGGAATAAACAAGATTTTTCAAGTGCCCCCAAAAGAAAAAGTCAAGTGGGTTCATATCTGGAGTTCGGGCAGGCCAATGAATAGGTCCACCGCGACCTATCCAGCGATTAGGATATACCTCGTTTAAATGGTCCCTTACTGCAGCACTAAAGTGAGGCGGCGCCCCATCGTGCATGAATATCAGTGCATTTCTGGTTTCAAGATCAACATCTTCTAACAGTTGTGGTAATTGATGCACAAGGAAATCTAGGTAACGTTGACCATTCAGTCTAGGGGGTAACACAAATGGACCCAATAAGTAAGGACCAATAATTCCACTCCAAACATTAACATAAAATTGTCTTTGGTGCCTAGTTTCAATAATAGCGTGTGGGTTCTCATCAGACCAATAATGTAAATTATGGGAGTTAATAACTCCATTCCTCCCAAAACTTGCTTCGTCAGTATACAGAATTAATCTCGTAAACATAGGATTTTGCTCATGTCTCTGAAGAAACCATTGAGAAAACTGTACTCTTGCACGAAAATCATCAGGATTAAGAGCATGCACTTTTTGGATATGGTAAGGGTGAAGAAGCTGTTCTCTAAGGATTCTTGCAACAGTGGTCTTTGGAACATTGGTAAAAGAAGATAATGACCTAATGCTAACTGTTGGATGAGCAGCAACTTCGTCCAGTATATTTTCCTCTACTTCAACTGTACGTGCTGTTCGCGGGGCACCCCTGTTTGCAGTAACAGGAGCAAACTGACCTAAAGACATTAAAATTTATTTAATATCCATTTTGTTTAATAATAGTAATCGTATTTTACCAGTTTCTCTTAATCTTTGATCAATACGTTCGAAAGTTTTGCGATCCGGAATCCTTCTATTAGGATAAGAATGCTGATAAAATCTTCTTGCTGCCGAAGCATTACAAAGAGCCCGCCCGTACATTAAATGCATATCAGCATATTCTTCATTGGAATACTCCATATTTTATAACAAATTATGAGTTATGAGATGAGTCTTAGATTTAAAACTACGTATTTGACAAGTTTGACAATTTAATTGCCTTTGGCATACTCTGACATGTCAAAGCCAACCACGATTAAATCTGTGTTTCAATTAAATAAAATGTCTCAAATTAAATGGTACCTTCCTCTTTAATCGGGTTTATCTCAAAAAATATATATTTTATGGATATTCAACAAGTATACCTTTTTTACGTAAAATATCATAAATTTTTATAAAATGATGGAAAATTTGTGGTATAGTGGAACAAAAATTTTTTTTCTAGAAGTTTTGGTGGGGGTTCTTTGCTCCCGGGCCCCCATAATTATTATCGAGGATTTCATATAATCATCCAAAGCAGTTTCAAAAATTATAGATCAAGCCAAAAAATTTTCAAAATTTATTGAAAAATACAAAAGTTACAGCAAAAAAAACATTTTTAATTCTCAACTTCAAGAGCTAATAACTCTACAGGGTGAGCCCGGAGGAAAAAATTTTATATGAACTTGTGACATTATTTTCTCATTGTCTATCCATATCCGAGAGATTGCCCACCATTTCCGGGACACCCTGTATATTCTTGACTATGGTGAATATTTGATTGAAGGTACTTGTTAGAACAGACCAGCAATTCATTCACATTCATTGTCAAAAACGTGTTTATAGAGAACTGTCAGTTACTTAGTTATCAGAGAGCCTTCCAAAAAAGTCTTCTAGGTTTGATAGTTCACCCGCTTGTAATTAAAAAACAATCGAAAAAAAGTTGGGGATTCCTCAAATAGTGAATGATCTCTACTACTTTACACTTCATTGTTTTATTTCTTCTAGGATGATAAAGATAACTAATGTTATGCTTTACGTTACTATGGAGAAAACATTAAAATAAATTTAAGAAGATTCTAGTTTTTACTAGGTTTAAAAGTTTATATTGTCATAAGAGACAAATATCTAATTCAGTTCTCGCCGACGAAAATTAAAAACCCTTTCAGCTTAATTAAATTAGTTAACTTAAATGATACCTGAAACAAGGTGAAGGTCACCGAGTCATTAACAGAAAGCTTCCGAGATAAAAGGTTTACTATATAAAGACTCACTCGTCAAAGTGTTATTTAACTTTAGAAAGGACGATAAGAGAAAGTGGATTTTAGGAAAGGAAACAATTCGTATTAAGTTATTAAATTTCTTTATAAGGCATATGTGACATATATGGATCTAGCAAAACAGTTACTCAAGGGCAACGGAATAAGACGAAGAATAAAAAATCTTATGAAAGGAAAAATAATGATGAACGAGGATATATTAGTGGAAATAAGAAATAGAAAAGAAAAACTTTAAAAATCACATTTTTCTATACTACCACTAACTCGATAGCAACCATATGCATATTCAAATGTAACAGTTTCTTCCTTTTACTATCTGCACACTATACCATGTGCAAGATTCATTATTTTAATAAACATACAAAGTTACCATAATAGTATAAATATGCATTTTATTTACCCTCAAATTGTACTTTGGTATAATAATGGATACACATTACCTTTCCATGAAGAGACTAAAACATTAAGAAAATCTGATTCATAGTTGTTATCAAATGTAACATTAATTATTTCTAACCTACTATCATGGCGATTTGCTGTATTTTGTAGTTTTATTTTATCAAAAATATTATCAATCTCGCTGATAATATAAAAATAAATACGTTTTTTATAATCCATTAATCATATTTCATTAGATAAATACATAATTTTAGCGATTCTTGGTTACTGCCATCAGGCCTATTATCAGTTTGAATATCTTCTCAATGCCTTCTAAACTAACTTTTTAATTGCAGAAAACAAGTAATTATAAAAAAAGCGGTGGCTTTGAAAATTTATTTTCCGGGCGGATTTCTTCTTTAACGAACTGTATAGAAATGTATAATGCTATTAGTTAGACAATAAAATTAGGTTTAATTTAATATATAGGGTGTAACTTTAAGTGGACGTACAGAGATACGTTACAAATTGTAAATAATTCTTTTTAATCATCTGTTAGATAGCGAAACTAACGAAAAATAATTTAGTGAGAACAGATGGTTTTAATACTATTATTTTAAGGGCACAATATTTATTTGATGATAATGTGAATGTTGTGTGCCGAACATCAAAAAAATTGTTTTAAAAAAATTATAAATTTTCACATGATTTATTAATTGTCAACCAATATTGGTATGTAGATATGTTACTAATTGTAAATAGAACAAATTTATGTTTTCAAATAATTATTGTTTGCTGTTTTAAAAAACGAACATAATAAAAAATAAATAAAAATACTAATTTGATTGATATGAAATATTTTTTAAAATCGTTTTTACAAACATTGTGTTTTTTTATTAATTATTTCAGATTTTTAAAGATATTTACTGGAAATTTGATCATTGTATTTTATTTAGAATTATTGATAGCAACCTACTAGATAATGTATCAATAGAAACTAAAAATAAACAACTTGCAATGATGTTTTATTTTTTCCTCAAAAACGGTGCATCCCAAAAAAAAATTGAAGAGACCAATTCCACTCGGAAAACGGGAAAAGTCAGTGGTGTACTATTTTTTTAATTAAAAAAGTTGTGGCATTCTCACACGAACGCCACTGGTGTAAGTAAAAATATTCGGATCAGCCCAAAAAATACACATTTATCCCTCCAAAGCGTTTTTTAAATTTACGTACGTACATGTTTTAACAAAAATAATGCTGTCAATGAGTTGTACCATTCAAAATGTCACCAAACAGGAAGATATTTTACATAGCTAAACATTAATAGATTTCATAAATTTTAGAATAAGTTATACTTATGATGATTGCTGGAAAACGATACGACATAAATGGAAGAGCAAAAATGGTTTTAGCTTCAGTTGGATTAGATTCCTTGTGAGTGGGTTAAATAGTACACCTTGCAACTACAATCTTCCTGTCTACTGTGATCTATCGGTGTCGGCAGTACTCTGATTACACTTACAGGGTGTAACAAAAATGAACCAACACGTTTCGAAGCTAAATATACATTCGCAAAAATAATAGAGGTGAGCCATATATAAAATGTTTTCCTTAAATATTTAATTGGGAAAATAGTTTTTGTTCTTTTTCGCTAACCTTGAAATTTGTAATTCTAGTACATCTCTTGATTCTCTTTCGTGGAATGCATGAAGCAAAGTAAAAATATATTAAGAATTGAAAAGATATATATTTTATACATTATGTAAAGTAAAAAGTCTATGCGTTTATATGTTCAAATGTTATGTGACTGATTTGTGAAGGTCGTTTCAGGTCTTCCGAACTACACACTATAACATACCTTTAGTTTCCTAGCAGCAAGTACAAGAAGCTTTATAATACGAGCTTTCGCTCAGGAATGTAATTATAGGTGCGAGTCTCAAAGTTTCTACTCAGGAAATGTCAGTTACTCACATGTTGCTAATTTCAATTAATGGTAAAGTGTTTAACTGGTATCCAGAAAATAGATTGAATTTTTATCAGGAGCTTAATTGTCAAAGTTACGTATTGAATGTTCAACGTAATTTAACTTTAACTGTTGTGGTTTAATATTTCAAATTAGTTGCAGAAATTCTACTTGAGATTATTATTTGGCGCTGAATTCTACTGCAATATTAGAACAATATAATCAAAATGTGTATAATTAATTGTAAAAAACTTGGACTTTTTTTGGAAAAAGTGGAAAACTCCCAGGGAAAAACTTTTTATGTAGGTCTGGTAAATATTTAGTGAATGTTTTATATTAAATATATATTCCGATATATCAACAAATTACCTGTACTTAGTTGTATCTGTTTCATAGTAGGCTATTTTTACTTGATTTTATTTGATGACCATATACACTAGAATTTATTAATTGAGTGGAAATACATATATTTAAAAACGAAAATAAATTACAAATTGTTACAAATTTCTCAAATAGGTTGGTACCTAATTCTAACGTAAAAATAAAATTTGTGTTAATATTACATTAATCAGTTTTTATTGCAGGTGTGTAAGAATAAAAACAATAGTTGATTACAAAGCCACACAAAAAACTCCAAATCCAAGAGAGCCATATATCATTTCTGAAGGAACTCGATCCTGTAGTCAAAATCCATGACATCACGACACATTTCGGAGAAAAGTGAAATTGTTGGGTGAAACTGATCCAAATATGGGTTAAAAGTAATTATTTCCTAAATTGTGTCCAAATATATCATTTTCATAGTATTTTGAGAATAGAATGGAATAGAATAGAAATCTTTATTTCCTTTAGACAATACAAATTTGTGTGGTATTAAGTCAACAAAACATTACAAATAAAAACACACAGATAACAATCATATAACATTAAAACATTTAAGTATAATACAAACATACACAATATTTAATGTAGTCACTAACACAATAAACATTTTTTTCTATTAAAAAATATTTTAGACATTCTTTAAAACTTAAGAGTACTGGCACTTTTTATATCCGTTGGCAGTAAATTATATACCTACCCTTAAACCTATACTATCTGGAGATTTGTACGTTATATTATATTTTTTAAAAGGTAGATGAAAATTATCTTTTTGCCTGGTATCTTTATCATGTATATTTAATTTGAAAGGGAATTTGTCACGGCTTTAAGGCGCTGAATACGATGCCATTAGAAAAATTTACCCATGACCTCGATTTTTCTCAGAAAAAAAAACAGTATTTGGATGAAAACGGGCCAAAATATGGATCAAAACTGATTTTTTCCTAAATTTTGTCCAAGTATATCATACCATTTTTTGGACTTTTTTGTGGCTATCTTAACGGCCAACAAATTCTGACTCAAATTTTTCACTCCAGAGGGATATGGGGAAAATTTCTTTTTGAAAACTTAGAAATTTCCGCTGCATATTTTTTCTACAATTTCATAGAATTTCATTTCATTTCATTTTGAAAGTACATAAATCAGTAACATAAACTATGTGTATGGTTTCTTTGTTACAGTTTGAATGGAATTAACAATGGAATTTTGGTTTCAAGGAACAATTTCCATGTGACTGTATTGAAAAATAAATTGCTATTAGAATTTGAAGCTTTCTAATTATGTCTGTAAAGTTTCAGGAAGAAGTTATGGTACTATTAATAATGAAATGAAATAGTTATGATTTTTTTTAATATTATTATTTTATTATTAGGTAACTTATATTATTTTACGTTATTTTAAAGCCTAATTAAAACTAATTCAAAAACTGATTTCATATTATAATTTTTTTAGTTTGTTTGAATTAGCTTAATGCCTTTAAAATAGAGTAAAAAAAGTTATGAAAATATTGGAAAAAGTTCACTGAAATAAAAAAAATACAGTCAAAATGGGTTGTAATGAATTTCTATTTTACCTCGTAACGTTTATATTCTGACAAGCAGTCTCACCATTACAGGCAAAATTAAATACAGCCGCCAATATTCGTAATTTAACTTTAAGAGTATTTTATATAGAGAAAATGGAGTTACCTAAACTTTTTGCTTAAACAGCCTCAGGACATTTTCTTCAAGTATCTAACTTGAGATAACATGTAAATTATACTTCAAGAGCTGACTTTTTTCGCACATTTTAAATAGACAAATGAGAAAGAAATACATGAAAGAGTTTTGCACATACTTTAGTATGAATAATTTTTTTAAATTAGGTACTTAGTTAATCAAAATGAGGGAAGAAATATTAAAAAATGTTATTTATTCAAATTTATATACTCAATTTTTTATACAGGGTGTTTTAATGAACTGATGAATTTATTTAATATTGCTTCGTTTGGCCGTTAGAAGTTGTCAAAAATGTGATTTTTTTTTTAGTTTAATATTTATTCCTCTTTTTGTTTCAAATTCATTACGATTTGGAGTAACTTGCCCCTAATTCAACAGTCGACACCTTTTGAGATATAGCTCTGTGAATTTAGTTTTCGGCACTACAGTAAGAGTACTATATCTCAGTAGGCATTGACCTTAAGAAAATAGTGGAGGTTAAATAGTCTAGAGCGACTCAAATACTTGACTGCAGTATAGAGTTAAAATATTCAACTAGTTATATCGTTTAAACTAAATAAAGTTACATTTCCAATAATACACTGTATTTTCTTAAAATCTCTATAATAAAAAACGTAAAAAACTGTTTAAAGTGCCCTTTTAAGTAAGCTTATATCCATGTTTGGCATTCCCAAAAACTCTCAATTCATTAAAATATCTTTAAAAACTGAATTATTGTAAAACAAATAAATTCTTGTAATGTTCGTAACTGTTTTAGGAAGCATTTCGATACTGGGGCACAAGTGGTTAATTGCTTTGTTTTGATTTAATTTTTACTTACCCTGTATACGTGTTGTATATAAATCATGTATATGAATATAAATTAACAATATTTTATTGAAAATGTAGCAAAAACTCATTAAGCAGGCACCTACATAAAATTGTTGCAATCGAACATCAAAATGAAACGATTTCTATAATAGTAGATCTCCAGGTATATCTATATAGCTTTTTGTAACTGCGCAGATTATTTATTCTGAAGAATATATTTCGATGAACAAATGACCCAAAATTAAAAATACACACAGACAAACATACAGCTTAGACATTCATTAAGTTTCTGCTAACGATAATAGTTTTTCAAATTTCACAATTTAAAATTATTTTTAGTACGGAGATATTGTATTGTAAAAGGCTATAATACATAATATCTCCATCGCTTCATAAACCCTATTATTTGTGACAGCTATCGAAGCATTATATACATCTGACAGCTACTTAACACCAGCAGTCCGTTAAGCCTGGAATGAAAGTTATTGATGAAATTGCAGTCCAACTTCCATAGTTTGTATTCGTTGCCGTTATATATTGAAACTGCTAAAAAGGTTATTTACTCCGTGGCGAATATTCAATATGAGGCGCATCACGTAATAATTTATTATATTCGTGGCAAGAATATAACAAATTTAATGCTACAGTTTGTTTCCTGTGTTATTCTGTATCTATTCATTTTAAATCTCTATATAAGACATCTACAGCTTTTCTAAATCTGTTTCAGAAAGCGTAATTTCAGTTTCCATTGTTAAGTTTAATTTTTGGAGTTATTATTTGTATTGCAGATCAACCAGTTCTGTTTTAGAAAATCTTAATAATTAAGTATTAGAATTCACAAAGTTGACTTCAGAAAATATCAACTGTATTTCAGAAAACGTAAATTGTTTTTCTGGAAACATGATCAGATCATAAATGCTTGGGGTAATAGGATATTAAAAAAATATATATTATTTTCCTATAGCGTCTTATTTTTAAGATACAGGTCACTGAAATAAATGAAAAATAATGAATTTGCCACATATCCAAAAATTGTCCTCATATCATCAAATTTATTAGCATATGCTTTAATCAAAAATAGGATGGTTGATTAGTTTTTAAATGAGCTATACCCAGGATTTGTTATATTGAAAACCAGGAATATTTTGAAATGACTTCAGGATCGTTTGTATGATTTTTTGGAAGCGTAAAAATCGGATGTGTGTTCTTAAGATACTGTTCCCTTGTTTCCTTTTTGCAAGCTTTTATTTAACTTGCCTTGTTAGTATGGGTGAAATCTTGCAACTGAATTTTAAAACAGTTATCCCGAACCTATTGAGCTGAAATTTTGCATACACGTTTAGTTTGGATGACAATGCATGGTTAGCTAAGTGACGTTATTCTAAATCCAATATGGCGGACTCCCAAAGATGGCGGACCAGTTATTTTTTATGCACCCCCATGATATGGGTAACAAATTAAAGGGTTTGCTGAGAAGAATACGAAAATAAAATGAGATCACTAAAAGCTTTTTTCTTTAATTTATACATGAACTAATTGCTTTGGCAGACGTATGTTTAATTTTTACGTATTATAAAAAATCATCCTGAGATAATGTTGTTCTCGTGTTTCTGTGGGATTGGACCTTCTATCAAAACTCCCATACCCGATCTAATGGTGATACCACTTTTAGTTGCTGGCTCTAAGGCCATTACGAACGGAATCGCTTCCCAGACAATTTCCCCAGCGTACCTCTGTAAAACTTCGTCACAACTGAGCCGGTCTACCCCCATAGAGCCTAATCCGAGAACAGCAGGTGCAGGTCAAAGATTCCGAGGTAAGGTTAAGGACATGCAACGTCAGTCTGTATATGGAATGGAGATAGCCAGGTATATGGTCACAGCGTTAACAAAAATCATGACAATATTTTGTTTCATATAATTTCTACTTATACCTACAGATTGGATTGGAATTTAGAAGACTAATATGTGATGGATCTACCTTCAATATTTACACTTTTTCACTTTGAGTAAAATTTAACAAGAGTATATTTTTATGTCGAATAAATAGTACACATAAAATCGTAACAAGGATAACAAAATCCTTACATCTAAAGAGTTTAACTATTGCTTTTGACATTTATTTAATAAGAAAATACGAATAATGTGGTATTGATAAGATGTATTTTTGATGTGTTTATTAATTCACAATAATGTGGACAGTGATTATATGAATTATTGTTTTTACTGAATTTAAAATTATTATATTAATAACAAATTGAATAAAAACAAGATGATAATAGTATCTTCAATCAAATACTATACCAAAGGCCCATACATATGAGAAATTTTCTTGTTTTCAAGGCAACAAATGCTCCGCTGCGTCCTGTATCAATCGGTTCCAGCGTACCCAATTTTACAATTGACGCAGTTCTTTCAATCAAAGCGATATTTCTATTTGTGGATTGGTCTCCCGAATCTATTTGCTACAGTCTTTTCGCTGTAATTCTTCAGTTCAAATCTGCGCTAGTGATAAATCTCATTTTATACGGCTTCTAAGAAAGAGACGACAGTCTGTTTTCGGCTGCCTCGTCTAAAGAATGTGTCGAAAATATAACCGTATTTAATAATGCAGTGAATATTACATTTTCCAGCCTTTCATAAAATTCTAGATAAGATTATCTATCTAATATCACGATACGGATGTAAGGCTTGGGTCTGAGCAAAAACAGAAATGTAGCTGATTTTCAATATTCGATATCTATGATATTACGTTTTGTAGGGTTGCCATTTTTGAAATCTTATATAACCTAGACTAATTACTTACTGATTTTAATGCTGACAAGGCAATTGCAATCATTACTTCGAGAGTTATCTATAATGCCATGCTGGGTATTGACTGGAGTTTTCTGTCGGATATAAATAATGTTGAGAATGCTTGCAAAGAATTTTATAGCACTTTGAATTCAGTTTTAAATCAATTTGTTCCCATTTATAACACCAAAACTAAAAATAATTTTCCCAAATGGTACACCACTGAAATTAAAAATAACATCAGATTGAAGAATACATATCGTAGGCAGTACAAGTATAGAAAAAACCCTCACTTTTTGCAAGAGTTTAAACGTCTTAGAACCTTGATAAAGACACAAATAAATACAGCCTATAAAAATTATCTTAATAATGTACAAAATCAAGTAGTAAAAGATTCTTCAAATTTATGGTCATTCATTCATAGTAAAAAAAAGTATAACGAGAATTCCTGGTTCGCTCATGTATAATAATAAAACTTATAATAATCCCGAATCTATTGTCAATATGTTTGCTGAATTTTTCAGTAATGTATACTCATCTAACAATAACAATGATGAGAACATTGTTATCGATAATCTGAGGAGTACACTTTGTATGAATATTGATTATCTATCGGAAGCTGAAATTATTTCTACTACAGCTAAATTAAAAAACAAAATGACATCTGGTTATGATAATATTCCATTTTATTTTGTAAAAGACTGTGCATATGTATTAGCTAAACCGTTATGTGTCATTTTTAAGCTAGCTTTAAGAACTACTACGTTTCCAGAAGTATGGAAGTTATCTAGATTATGTCCAATTTTTAAAAGTGGAAGTAGATCTGATATAAGTAATTATAGACCGGTATCTATTCTCTGCAATTTTTCAAAGATTCTAGAAATCATGTTGTACAATCGCATGTATCCAGCGGTCGAAACATTAGTAACACCAGACCAGCATGGGTTCATGGAGAAGCGATCTACCGTTTCTAACTTGTACAGCCTTACTCAGTATATCGCCAACGAACTTGATATTCAAGGGCAGGTAGACGTCGTATATACTGATTTTACGAAAGCGTTTGATCGCATCGATCATAAACTTCTACAAAAATTGCAAGTGCTTGGATTTGATCCCGATTTGTGCAATTTTTTTAAATCATATCTTTGTGTTATAAGGCAATTTGTTATGCACTTTGGTCATAAATCAACAGTCTTTACAGCTACTTCTGGCGTGCCACAGGGTTCGAATTTGGGGCCGCTACTGTTTGTATTATTTATTAATGATATTGCTAATATAATAAACTGCGAGAAACTTTTATTCGCAGATGATTTAAAGTTATTTTCAAAAATTAGGGACACTAATGATAGTAGAATGTTACAAATGCAATTATGTGAGTTAGAAAATTGGTGTAATTATAATAGTATGAATTTAAATGCAAATAAGTGTAAAATAGTAACCTACACCCATAAATGTAACCCCGTTATCTACGATTATGTTTTGAATGAAGTAATACTGGAACGATGCGACTCCATTAAAGATTTAGGAGTAATATTCGACGCAAAACTAAACTTTTCAAATCATATTGAATATGCCACAGGTTCAACCCTGAAGATGCTTGGTTTCATAACCAGAAATTGTCACTCATTTTCTAATGAGGTAGCTTTGAAGTCGCTCTATTATTCTTTTATAAGATCTAAACTTGAGTACTGCTCGCTTGTCTGGTATCCACTGTATGTAAATCATAAGCACACAATTGAGAGTGTACAGCGAAAGTTTCTCAAGTTTTTATGTTTGAAAGTTGATAATTTTTATCCAGAAAGAGGATACGATCATTCTGTATTGCTTGATAGGTTTAATTTTATTTCTTTAGAGTTACGTAGGATTATTAATCGTTTAAAAATTATTTTTAATATATTTCATAACAATTTAGATTGTCCCTTGTTATTGCAACAGTTTTATTTTCAAATTCCTAGAATAAGTTCCAGGCATAATATTACATTTTACTGTCAAACGGTTAAGACCAATATAGTTTTGAAATCTCCTATATATATTATGTGCAAAAATTTCAATTTGATATCTGATACTTGCGATGTTAATGCTAGTACTCTCTCGCAAATTGTTAATTGTGCTACTGTTAAGTTCAGCATCTAGGAACTAGGTGGTGTATACTATATGCATATAATGTACATATATTTTCTTTTTATATTTGTTTTGTATTTGTTTTATATATTTTTTTATAAATTTGTCCTGTAATTGGATTTGTAATCTGTTGGGCAATAAACGTATTATTATTATTATTATTATTATTATTATTATTATTATTATTATTATTATTATTATTATTATTATTAAACTATATATTAACTAAAAATATCCGTTTTCAGTTACCTACTATAATAATAAAAATAATATATTACTATAATGTTAAAANTAATAATAATAATAATGTACTGTATAGTCACTATTATTCGTATTAAATTTGCAAAACGACATTTTTTTGTTATTCTATTTTAAAGATTGTTACGTCAGACATACATATATCGAAGAGTGAAATCTTTCAAGCTAAATTTTATAAACTCATAATTGAGATGAAACTAGTAATATATTCATCTTTTAATTAACAGGAAACTTATTCCTTAATTTAACGAGATCTGCAAAACCTTTAGAAAATGCAAAGTATCGTTTTTTTTAGAGTGCCTATACACGGCGATAGAATTGCAAAAATAATAATCAATCTTATGTAGGTTTTATACATAGGTATCATCTTGTAACGTACTTTACTCGGTCGCCAAATTTTTGTAACACCCTTTATATACTTTACTTTATTTTGGTTTTGATTTTGCGGTGGTGACTGTTCGGTTCAGACGTTACTTGTGGCTGCCCCCGGTATACTACCAACTCTAAACGGAATCTTAATTCACAATTGCGAATTCTAATTTACTAGATTTATTGACGTCACTGACGTCCCTATTTGGACGCCTAATTTTATGACGACCCTTGACTACTAGTTTATCGGCAGCGGTGGTTGGCAGCCGGCGGTGGTGAGTGACGTCACAGGAACGTACTCCGGATTAAATCTTTTTGTGCGGTTTTTGTCTCGGGCGCCAGTTTCCCAATCGGTTACGTGGGGGAAACTCCACGTGAAACCTACCCTCGGTTTAGAGTAAGTACTCGGGATAGCTGCAGTGAAGAAAGTTTAATTCCAGGGGTCTGTTATATTTCTCTTAATTTCAAGCAAAGTAGTTCTCTGAGTGTAGTGTTATTTTCCTTTCAAAATAAACGGTCTTATCAGTGTAGGTCACAAAAAGATAAGCGGACCCCTTTTTTACTGATCGGAATTTTATCAACTTTGTCGGCGTTAAGAATGAATACAAACGGGAATTATATTTACTAGATTTATTAATCAGGCCTATTGAATTTGAAACAAACAAACAAAAGTAAAACAGATTCTAATTACAATTATTATTACTAACTAAAACCAGGTATATACAATAAATTTACAAGCGGTGTAAGAATGAAATAAAATGGGTTAGAGATAAAATGGGTTAGAGCAATTATTTGCGACGGGTTTAAAAATGCCGATACGGTTTTCGGAGCTGTAAATAAATACAAATTAGTCAAATATCAGGACACAAAATCGGTACGGTAGAAAACGGAGTCTTTGGCGTTTGGTTTATTTAATAAACAATCTAAGACTTTACGAAACGGTACGCCAGAATAATATTCGGTTTTAAATTTCGGTCGGTGCTAGAAAGGGAAAAATAAGATTAATAAATTAGAGCAATAAATAAATTGTTCCCAATGGTTCTGAAACAGAAAAATAATTACGGGTGACTCTAATTCTACAAATAAATATCGGCGGCAGTTTCTAGCAAAGCGACGGAAATTAAGCGGAAATGCGACCAGCCAGGAGAAAAAGCCAAGCAAAGCGGTTTAGAACGGACGTAAATAAGCAAACGGTAGTCAGGAAAATGATTTATGTTGGTGAACAGGAGGCAAAGTCTGGTCGAGGTGCGAGTTCAAATGCGGGGCGGCCGACAGATTTCTTCCCGAAGCGGTGGAGCACCCAGCCAAACTTCGAGGGTCTATCCGTCGCTGCACAGCCGACACACAACGTCTTCTACTGGCGGTGGAGCACCCAGCCGAACCAGCAGTTTCGGTTATTGTGCCTTACAACGTTTATCAAGCTTAGGCGGTGGAGCACCCAGCCAAACCTTCGCTGACAACGCTGCTGCTGTACAGTCTGACACCTTCACGTCCTCTACTGGCGGTGGAGCACCCAGCCGAACCAGCAGTTTCAGTAAAGGGGCGCACAGCGTTTGTCGAACGACGGCGGTGGAGCACCCAGCCAAACCGTCGCCGATAACGCTGCTGCCGTACGAGCCTGCACTCAACGTCTTCCGCTGGCGGTGGAGCACCCAGCCAAACCAGCAGTTCGGTCGATGTGACGGACAACGTTCGTTGAACGAGGGCGGTGGAGCACCCAGCCAAACCCTCGCCGACAACGCTGTGGTCGTACTGTCTTGCCAGAGTTCAAAACGGCCAGACTTTTACCATAGCAGGACAAGTGAAAATAGGAAAATACAATTTGCTTACTTATTCCGGACGGTTGCTTCTGGCGGCGAACTCCTTGGGTCGGGTGGCGGTCTCTGGTCGGTGTTCAGGTCCTCGGGGTGGTCCTCAGGTTGGCGTTGGAGTTATTCAAGTTCTGGCAGCGAACTGAGGATTTTCGTCCAGGAACGGTAGTTTTATTGCCTCAATCCCCCCTTGACTAGGCAGGAGTCGTGGTGGGATTATGCGCGCGGCCCTCGACAGAGTGGGGCAAACGAACGGTTCGACTCGACTCGCGGTTAATTGCTCTCACCCAATTAAACTAATTAAATAAATAACTGGCCCACGGCCTTGCATAAAACTGGAAATTAATATCGGTTCGTTACAATCTTGTGTGAATATTACGTTAGAATTAGGCTTTTGGTGTTGTGTAATACTTAATAAAAACATATCGAAAAAGATACAGTACCTACAATTACCGAGGAGTACCTTGATATCAGTAACCATACCAATTAAAAGAACTCTTTGTTACTTTTTTACTTTACAAGGAATTTTATGAACAATATCTTATTCCATCAGCGTGGATACTTTTGTTTTCATTTTACTGAACAGATAGTTTCTTTCATTAGTATTGTCATTTTTAAAGCGATTTTCCTTTTACTGTTATCTAGAGACTTTTTTAACCATTCAGAGAAAGCTGTATTGGATACGCAATTTTCCAAACACTTGACTACGTAGGTTGAACACTGAAAGTAGTTCCAATATACTACAAATCTTATACAAGGTCACTCACTAGGTTTATTAATATCGATGGATAAATTTTTCTTGGTATATATGGTATAATGGTAGGTATATTTTCTGTGAAATACAACTGGAGTAGGAAGGTACCTTAATATATTTCTATATACAGGGTGTTCCAGATAGACCTTCAATTAGACGTTTCTGGAAAACTACGCGTACTGGAATTCTGAAAATTTATGTACGGGGGTTTCTCCTAATGTTCTACCGACGGAAAATATTGGCGTCGCCGTGGAACTTCCGGTTCTACCGGAAGTAGACGTCAACTCGCTTATTTCAAATGGAATGTACTATTTTTTATTTAATTTTTGGATTCTACATCGAATTTTAAGGTAAGTTTCATAACCTTACTTTATCCTTAAACTCAATCGTTTTTGAAATATTTTGACTTTTTCAAAATTTTTGAAAAAAACATACCTACACTTAATCGGTTCTATCTCCTCCAATTTTTAAGATAGGAAGCTGAAATTTTAGATGGTCAATACCAAAACGTGTCCAAATATCTGGAATATTCGAAAGTTGGTGCATGTTACACAGGGCGTCTAAAAAACACGGACCAATTGTGTCAAATTGAAAGTTTAATAACTCGCTTATTTTAAATAGAACACCCTGTGTTTTATAATGCCAGTAGATGCACCTGTTAATTCTCTTTCCATTGGTATAAGCATTCCCTATACCTAAATCCCACCGATTTTGAGATATTTGAACATAAGTACAGAGACGAATATAATCCGACAGTTAGCTGTAGGTTGGCTGTGGAAAAACATTTAAATGTCACCAAGTGTCATTACTTATTTAGCAGATTTGCTGTCATTGCTGTAAAGCGAGTTTGTCGATTTTCCAAGTGTTTTCAATAACAATGGCACACTCTGGGTACACACACGACGACTACACGTCGGGGTAAATCGTCAGGTTGCAAATGGTGTATTAACATAAATGAAAATGGCTTCCATTTATGCTTCTTCAGAATTCTGTGAATAGTTCCTATTGATAGACGTGAATTTATTATGCATCTCTAATTGACGCCTGTGGATAAGCGGTGAAAAATGCCAATACATTTACTTCATTTTCTTCGTTGTCCACTGATGTCTTACTTTTATCATGTTTCGGGAGAAACTTTCCATTCTCAGAACAATTCTTTAATAGTCTTCTGACCATATCATGACTTGGTCTGTGCTTATTTGGATATCTTTCTGCAAACACGCGACATGTTCTACTAACAATTCTATTACACTCCCCGTAAATGATAATTAAATTTAAAAAGTCGTCGTCTGTGTACCCAGAGTGTGCCATTGTTATTGAAAACACTTGGAAAATCGACAAACTCGCTTTACAGCAATGACAGCAAATCTGCTAAATAAGTAATGACACTTGGTGACATTTAAATGTTTTTCCACAGCCAACCTACAGCTAACTGTCGGATTATATTCGTCTCTGTACTTATGTTCAAATATCTCAAAATCGGTGGGATTTAGGTATAGGGAATGCTTATACCAATGGAAAGAGAATTAACAGGTGCATCTACTGGCATTATAAAACACAGGGTGTTCTATTTAAAATAAGCGAGTTATTAAACTTTCAATTTGACACAATTGGTCCGTGTTTTTTAGACGCCCTGTGTAACATGCACCAACTTTCGAATATTCCAGATATTTGGACACGTTTTGGTATTGACCATCTAAAATTTCAGCTTCCTATCTTAAAAATTGGAGGAGATAGAACCGATTAAGTGTAGGTATGTTTTTTTCAAAAATTTTGAAAAAGTCAAAATATTTCAAAAACTATTGAGTTTAAGGATAAAGTAAGGTTATGAAACTTACCTTAAAATTCGATGTAGAATCCAAAAATTAAATAAAAAATAGTACATTCCATTTGAAATAAGCGAGTTGACGTCTACTTCCGGTAGAACCGGAAGTTCCACGGCGACGCCAATATTTTCAATCGATAGAACATTAGGAGAAACCCCCGTACATAAATTTTCAGAATTCCAGTACGCGTAGTTTTCCAGAAACGTCTAATTGAAGGTCTATCTGGAACACCCTGTATATTTTTTTATATTCTGATATTACTATTTACTTAACAACTATTCCTTTACATCATCCTGCTTGATTTATTTAATACTATACAGTCTGTCCAAGATAAAGATGGGATAGCATTAGGATCTAGGAAACGGTAAGAGATACGTGGTGGCAACATTGTAGAATTATGTCATTATTTTTAGTATTATTTATTAACTAAACTAACTTGGAACTGCTAAAATTCAAGAAATAAATTTCAATTTCTTCCACTATTCCTTCATATTAAAAAATAAACAAAAAGAATATTCCAACTTGCGTATCACTATTCTTTGAGTTTAAGTCCACTTCCATAAATGCTTGAAGAATAATAAATAACTGCATTGCATCAAAACTTCTTTTAGAAGGAATTTCAATGCGAAAGGTATTTTTGATAAGGACTTAGTATAAATAAGCTCTTTGAAAGAAGGCTTGATAAAATAATCCTAGACAAACATAAACATATCTTGTGTTTATTCTGGATTTGGAAGACCAGTAAGCTTTACGACAGTATAACGGGAAATAGTACAGACTGAGCTGGTAATCCCCTGAGCTTTGACTTCGTCAGGTTCCGTTTTATGTCATTGTAAAACTAGCAATATGCTACCAGATTCATGTAGTCACAGGCTTTCCCCAAGTATACATTAAAATCCCCATGACCCACTCTTTCTCACTTTTAATCGTGCTCCTTTTTAATTTAATTATGAACTATGTTGTGTCAAATCCGTGTTTTTCGTTTGTATATTGTTCATAAAACTCTTGATTATACAGGATGATTTATCTCAATTTTAAGAAAGTAAAGCGGTTGGATATTCCCATCGAGAAATATTAATAATAATTGAAAAAAAGGCTATAAGGTAAGAATGGTGTATGTTTATGAATGCCAGTTGGCGTTTATGAAATTATAAATGGGGATATTAAGGACATACAAGTACAGTTTCATGATGTACTAATATCGACTCTTATGGGACAATGACTGCACGGGCGTAACATTGGAAATTAGGTCCCAAAAAATGAATTAAAGAGCTGGGACTAGCATGAAATTGTAGAGATAGTGTACATTTTTTCTTTTTGGTTCTCTTACGACGGTCTATTTCTGTTACATGGCTAAGAAACGACGCCAGGACACGACTAACCTCTACCCTGGAACTTTCACCGAACCCTGACTTTGTCGTAGGGTAGGGATCTTTAACTTTCCTAACATTGCATAGACAAGGGACCTACGGTTTTACATCGTTTCCGAGGGATGGTACGTCTTACAATATTTTCTAAACTTGCATAGCTTCTGTGAATAAATTTACTTACAGGCCATTGGTGGACGAGCAACGTGGGTAATAAGGTATATTAATCTATATTTAGGATATAGTCTGGTTTTAATTAACCGCTCTGATGTATTGTTACTACATTATAAGAGCAACTTTTAAAATTTTCGCGAAAGTCTGAGAGATAAACATTTAGTTTTTGCTGGATGTTGGATAACACATTTTTCAATTTATTAAAAATCTCGTAAATAGTAACTAACCACATTATTATATACTCATGCAAAAAATATACAGGGTGAGTCAGTTTTTGGTAGACAAACTTCAACAGGAGATAGAACACATGTTTTTAAAAAGAAAAGTTCCTATAAACATATGTCGTAGAAGGCTTCGTTTCCGAGATACAGGGTGTTGAATATATATTTTTTTTCTCGAATTTTCATTATAACATAAACGAATGCTTAGATTTTTTTCATGTTTGGGGGATAAAGCTTATTAATTAAGGGGCATAAAACAAGCGATAAAAATGTTCAAAAACTTGCATAGTGGCGGTGTGGATGGGGTGCTCAACCCCTTTCTTAAACAGAACTTCTACGCTAATGACTATTTTTTTTAAACTGTTATTTTCATTATCTACATACAATTTAACAAAAATAATGTCCCTTCTTCTCTTTCGAAATTCCTGTGCGTTTCCAAGTTATTTTAATTTTTAGTGTTTGATGTGGTACTAAATTAAGTAATTTGTTTATTATCAATTATCGGCTAAATATTTAATTATTTCAACGAAACCTACCTAAATATGGTTCGTTAAGGATTCTAAAAAGACTTTTATAAGTTGAAATCTGTTTAATACACTAATTTTAACAATCCTTATTTATTATGTGCTGCGTAAATACTAATGTACTGCAACTAAATTACAAAAAAAAAACCTGAATGAACATTGATATTAATGATTATGGAGAAAATTTTTGTATTTATAACAATATTTAATTAACAAATGTGGAATTAATAACAATTTCTAGCAATAACGATTTATAAATAACAATTACAACAATTAATAACAATAACAATAATTTGTAAATGTAAACGGCATGTTACAGTAATTAAAAGCTGGCAAATAAAATAAAATAACTTTTTAAACTTAAAAACAATAATTAATAACAGTGAAAATATTCAAGATGAAGCAAACGTGTTTGTAGATAAACTTGTAATAAGTCAAACTGTCGTTGCAAAATATGACATTTAATACTTACTTGTTTTCCAAGGAGTAGAATATTTTGTTGCAATACTATACGTATAGTTGCATTTGCTCGTTTCAATGGAAATTATTTAGCAAAAAACAACGAAAATTGAAACGGAAATTGGTACATACACAAGTTTAATAAAACTTAAAGAAACTTATTAAAACTTTACTGCATGTATTGTATGTATGTAATGTAACAGATTTCAACTTATAAAAGTCTTGTATTTGAGTATGGCTTCATATAACAAATATTTATTTTGACTACATTGGAAAGAGATAAAGAATAAGAGATTTCGGCTTTTTAGAATCCTTAACAAACCATATTTAGGTAGGTTTCGTTGAAGGAATTAAATATTTAGCCGATAATTGATAATAAATAAATTACTTAATTTAGTACCACATCAAACACTAAAAATCAAAATAACTCGGAAACGCACAGGAATTGCGAAACAGAAGAAGGGATATTATTTTTGTTAAACTGTATGTAGATATTGAAAATAACAGTTTTTTTTAAATAATCATTGGCATAGAAGTTCTGTTTAAGAAAGGGGCTGACCACCCCCTCCACTCAGCCACTGTGCAAGTTTTTGAACGTTCTTATCGCTTGTTTTATGCCCCTTAATTAATAGACATTATCCCCCAAACATGAAAAAAATCTAAGCATTCATTTATAAGTTATAATGAAAATTCGAGAAAAAAAATATATTCAACACCCTGTATCTCGGAAACGAAGCCTTCTACGACATATGTTTATAGGAACTTTTCTTTTTAAAAACATGTGTTCCATCTCCTGTTAAAGTTTGTCTACAAAAAACTGACTCACCCTGTATATTTGCATGAAATAATTTGTAAAATGTGATATTTGTCGCTATATGTACGGGGTGTCTGAAACTTGATGCCCCAGGCATGGGGCATGGGGCTATTGCCTAACAAAAAACGCGAATAAAAATTTCACTTGTGGCTTTAATATAGGATATATATTATTTTTGGAACTTTTGGAAATGCCTGTTAAAATGTCATGAAGTATATTCTTCCCAGAAACACACCTATTTCATTTCATATTAGGAAAGGCAGAGTCTGATAAGCTCATTAATAAACTTTTTTTGATATCTTCTTTCGCTTAAAAGTTATAGGCAGAAATGCGAAGACGCGCTTTGTATCTCTGTATCTACAAAATGCTACAAATTTACTTTTCACTAGGTACAGGGATCTCGAAAACGGTAACAGATACGTACTAGCTTAAATGGAGACAAGGTTGTGTAATCAGGGGACCAACATTATGCCTCTAAAAAATCAAAGCTAACATGATTAGTTTTTGAAATATTTGAAATAAACCGATATGTTGGAAATCCGTTTTTGATTCATATCAGGCTTGTTTCACGCGATATTGAAAAAAGAACACATTGCCATGGCCACTTTTTGCCCTCTATCGAATGGCATAATCAACTTTTAAATGTAACGTTTCGTCTTTCCAGGACCATCATCAACTTCATTTTTTTAAATACGACCTTGGAAATTTTATTACATTTTTTGCAATCCTTCATGACCCCCAATATTGTACTGTCTCAGCCCGAACCAGATTCAGACGTTTTGTCTCGAAAAATTCATCATCATTCCAAATTTATCTAAATTGTTTATTTAGATTTCTTTGTTTATTGAATTATCCTATACTCTAAGTGTCGTTAGACCCTGTGAAATCCATCTAGTTATTTAAACTGTTACCACCACGCATTACGATAAAACATTATTAGTTTTCCTGTGCCCATAATTATTTCTAGGCTTCTCGAATGCTAGTGAAAATTTTAACAAATTCCGATCTATTTTTTTTTTCAGGTTATTCATACAAATACATCTGACATGCTGTTTCACAGTTGCGCTTACAGATATAATAAATTTCGATAATATTACGTTGATCTTCATTTTCAATCATTGCCAAAACGAAAATGTTTTTTACTGAAATTTTTTAGAAGAAGAATATTGAGTTGGCGTTTTGGTTGTTCATATGCATTTTTAAGAATTAATTTGTCATAATAAAATTAAAATTGTAATAATGTTTTAATTTTGACGCAACAACTTATCGAGTTATATACGACCAAGTGATGGTAATAGTTAATAAATAAAATAGTTAATAAATATTTTATTGTAACGCGTGATTTCACAAGGTCTAACGACATTTACAGTGTACGATGATTCAATAAACAAAGAAATCTAAATAAATAATTTAGATAAATTTGGATTGAATACACTGAAGATAAATTTTTCGACACAAAACGTCTGAATCTGGTTCGGGCTGAGGCAGTACAATATTGGAGGTCATGAAGGCATGCAAAAAATGTAATAAAATTTCCAGGGTCGTATTTAAAAAAAAATGAAGTTGATAATGGTCCTGGAAAAACAAAACCTTTCATATAAAAATTGATTATTCCATTCGATAGAAGGCAAAAAGTGGTCATGGCAGTGTTCTTCTCTTTTCAATATCGCCTCAAATAAGGCTGAAATGAAACAAAAACGGATTTCCAAAATTTCGTATTTTTTTCAAATAATTCGAAAACTAATTATGTTAGCCTTGATTTTTAGAGACATAATGTTGGTCCCCTGATTACGCAACTTTGTCATCATTTTCATCATTTTAGTACATGTGTCTGTTTTTTATGCTATATATGAATAAAGAATAATATTATTATTATTATATGATATACTTAATACGATCTCCATGGAAAACAATAGACAGTTTGATTGTTGTGAAGCAATTTGTCAAATTACTTGTCATCATCGAAATATTTTGTTTATTCTTATTTTGAATAGTTTACTTCAATTAATATGGGACCGCGCGATAAAAAAGTTGATATGATCTTAATTTATTATTTTAAAAACTTAATATTAGTTCTAAGGGTATAAGGAAAAATAAAGTTCGCGATCAGAAAATAACATTACGAATAAAGGAAAAAGAAGAAAGAGGGAATTAAAGTTTTTTGTTTATTAACCTTACAACATCTCTGGAGGCATCTTATTCGATAAAAAATTCACAAAATCTGCAAACTTTGCTCGCTTTAATACACCTACTTATAAAAAATGGGAGATGTTTTTAATAACATAATCTAGAGAATTCCTCAGACAATTCTTACATTACCTTAAGAAAATATTCACAGAATGTTTAAAAGTTAAACATCATGAGACTTTACGTATATAAATACAAAAAAATTTGTAATATAAGTAAATGTAAAGCAATCATGATGTTAATGCTTTATAATTAATTGAAATAAATGCCAAGTATAAAATTGAAAACTAACATTCATAAACAAAATGTGTTTCAAGAAACAAACCATAGAACACATGTCAACAATTATTATTTACAATACTGGACGTAGATTTTCTTTTGCAAACAAGTGTTTGCTTCTAAATCTTTTGACAATAGCATATTTCGTATTTAAGAAAGTGTCCTAATCAATGTTTGTATCTTGAAATTCCATCATAAATTGATCAGTTGCAAAGACATATCCATGACCCGTTTTCATTTCAAGTTACAGTCAGAAAATGAGTCATACAATGAAGGTATATTGTTCTGGAGTAAACTGTATAATGCGTTTTGTTATAAGAATATTATCAACCTCAAAAATTTGTTTATGTTCCAACTTACCAGTAATTCCATGAAGTTTCAAAAAAGTTTTTATTGTGAAAACAACAGATTAGTTTGAAATTTTAAAAGGAAATAATAAAACGATGGCAGAAAATAAATTGAAACGATAACAGATACGGGCGACGGACGCTACTGAAAAATGCACAAATGTGATAGCCTATTTAATAAAATGTAGCGAAAATTGCACCAATCAATAATTTTAATGTAAAAGAGACATTTCTTAACTTTTCATGAGAAAAACTACTAATTATACAACGGTAAAAACCAGTATAACCCGTTGTCCAAAAAATAAGGTGAATTTGTGAAAAAATAAAAATTCTTTATTTATGCTTCCAAATTAATTTCGTCTTCTTCAAAGTAATCCCCACCAGATACAATAAACTTATGCCAAAGTTTTCTCCAACTCTCAAAACAATCTCAAAATTCCTTTTTCGGTATGGCCTTCAATGCTTTCGGCGATTCGGCTTTTATTTCCTCGAACGAGTAGAAACAGTCTCCGCGGATTGGACTTTTGAGTTTAAGCAACAGCCAGAAGTCCCTCGGCGCTAAATCAGGCCAATACGGTGGTTGCGAAACAATATGAGTTGAATTTTTGGCGAAATTGTCTCGAATTATCAATGCTGTGTGAACCGGTGCATTATCATGATGAAAAAACCTGTATCTGTCCATAATTCGGGCCTTTTGGGGCGAATAGTATCATACAAATGACGCATGACACTTAAGGAGGTTTATCTGATACGAACAAATATTCATAAAAAATTAATATAACCTTATTAATATGAAGAAAATCCTCAAAAAAAATTATGAGAATGCAGATTTTTTTTATCTTTCCACTTAGAATGCGCAACAGTTGACGAACAGTTTCCGCAGCAACTTGTATAAATAGGAAACCGATATCTAAGGAACCGTACGACAGCTGGTAGAAATCGATTATGTACTTGTCTCAATGTAGCGTATTATTTGAAATTCGCAGGTGTCCAAACAAACAGAGTGATCGAACGGGAGCGAGCGAACGCCGAGCCGAGCGCGCTAGCCAAGTGCAACGTTGCCAAATCTAAAGGCTCACTACTTTAGTCACTAGCGAATCTACAGAAACTTTCATTAGACTTTAGACGTACCTCCGTACCCGATAAACCTCCTTAAATATAATTAAAAAATAATATACCTTATTACAATTTGTCCGGTTGGAAGAAATTCATAGTGCATAACGCCACGATAATCAAAGAAAACTGTCAACTTGGACTTGATTTTTGAGTGACTTTGGCCTGTTTTTTTCTGTCTTGCTTCGCCTTTTGTACAATTTTACTCGATTGATCGGCTGTTTTCGGGTCGTAAGCGTAGATCAAGTAATAATGCGTTTTATGACTCTTGGTAGTCAGAAATCATTGTTTCGCAGATGTCAACACGACGCTGTTTTTCCAAAAAGTTGAGCGTTTTTGGAACCAAACGAGATTTGACGGGTCTAAAGCTCAACAAATCTTTTAAAATGGTATTTACCGAACCTTTTGAAGTGCCAACAGTGTCAACAAGGTCTCTTATTGTTAATCGATTGTTTTCAAGCACAAGATCTTTGATTTGATTAATGTGTTGTTCATCAGTTGACATTGATGGTCGTACGGGACGCTGTTCGTCCTTAACGCTTTCTCTGCCTTCTTTAAAGTCTTTGTACCACTTGTAAACATTTTTTTGCGACATAACCTCATCACGTATCTTTACGAAAAACACGAATAGCTCTGCAGCAATTGAATATATCGCCTTGAAACTCCGCGTAGATGTCAAGGACAGCACTACCAATATACAAAAAAATAATTGTATGCTTTCATAATACCAGCAAATTTTAAATAAATAATTCACCTTATTTGTGGACACGGTACAATACATACATTACAACATTTTGTTACAAAATATTTCACATTTTTCTATAATTTGTTTTTTTGTTCTACACCCGAAGTAGAAAGACATTTGCGGCGTGGCATTCATCGCAGCAGCTTGCAGTGCATACTGTGTTTTGCAGTTACGAAGACGTGTTTCTTCGTAAGTGTATCATCCTGATCATTTTCAGTGTAATTTCTTATTAAAATAGATCAATGAAGGTGAAAAATAAAAGGAATTTAATTCCCAGTCCAAGAGTATCGTATTTATATTTTAATATTTATTTATTTATTTATTTATTTATTTATTTATTTATTATTTATCACATTTGGAATGCAAACAGGCTTGCTGCCCAAAACTGCATCCACTAATACAATTGTGAACATAGTGTAAACAAAACAAAAAAAAACTAACAGGAAATGGATACATCAGTGAAAAAATGTACAAAAATAAGTAAAAAGTTAATTAAAGGAACTGAATATTCCTAATAAATCTTTTGAAACTGCTGAGAGTAGTATTAAAAATATCAATATTAGAATCGACAAAGTACATATTATAATTAACAGTCATTCTATACAGTGGACTATTTAGTCCGAGATTGGTATGTTGGGTTGGTGTGCTAAATAAATTAGTCGTCCTCGTATTTCTAGAAGGAACATGAAAATTCAGTAAAGAAATTAAATAGGGACAGTCTAATAAATTATTCAATAATTTAAATAAAATAATAAAATCAGTGTGAATCCTTTTTTGTTCCAAAGGGACGATATTAAATTGTTGTTTAGTAGCTGATATGTCATCAACATTATAAATACCGTTGACCCTGAGATTAAGGTAACGCACAAATCTGTTCTGAACTCTTTCCAGTCTCAATTTGTATATGTTATAATTCGGACTCCAAATTACACATGCAAAATTAAGTCTGCTATAAACATAGGCATAGTACAAAGATTTAAGAGACTTTTCGTCTCTAAATTCCCTGCACGTCCTGAAAATGAAACCCAACATTCCATTACATTTTCGACAAACATAATCAATATGGTGACCAAAACTCAACCTACTGTCAAATATAACGCCTAAATCTTTTATTTCTGAGACACGCCGAAGCTCCTCATTATTAATCTGGTAATTAAAGATGTAGGGACTAATATTTTTAGTGAATGTAATTGAATGGCACTTATTAATGTTTAAAAATAATTTAAACCTATTACAATATTGCTCAATCCGGTTGATGTCCTGCTGAATACCCTGGCAATCAATTAGAGATGAAACTGCGCGAAAAACTTTCAGATCGTCTGCATAGAGGAGAAACTTAGAGTATTTGATACATTCGGCTAAGTCGTTGATATAAATAAGAATTAAGAGGGGTCCAAGATGGGAACCCTGGGGAACACCAGATGTAATGTGGACTGTATTGGAAAAATGACCATTTATTGCAACCATTTGAGATCTGTTATATATATAAGATGTAAACCAACGTAAAAGTTCACCGTGCACACCGATTCCCGCTAACTTAACAATTAATATATTATGATCAATTTTGTCAAAAGCTTTACTGAAATCGGTATATACGGCGTCAACCTGGATTCTCTTGTCCATGGAATTGCGAATATAATCACTATAGCTTAAGAGGTTAGTATCTATGGAACGCTTAGAAAAAAATCCATGTTGTTCAACAATTATAATATTTTTTAGAGATTCAAACAGAGCATCGTAAATTATGGATTCTAGTACTTTACTGAATATGGATAGTTTACTAATACCTCTATAATTCTTCACACAGTTTCTATCTCCGGTGTTCTTATAGATTGGAATGAGATATGCTTTTTTCCACATTGATGGAAATTCCCCTAATGTGAGAGACATATTAAATAAAATGGTTAATGGTACATATAGGGCTGTAGCACAATTTTTAATAAAGTAAGCAGGTATACCATCTGGACCGGCGCCTTTGTTGACATTGATTTTGTTAAGTTTATTAAATACATCCTGTTCAGTTAAATGAATTGAATTGATGTTGACGCTACCAGTATTTAGAAAAGATTTAAAAGGCACCTGATGATAAGGTTCATAAACACTTCGAAAATAGGTTGAAAAAAGGTCACACACACTGGGTCCCATAGCGGTACAATCATTATAATGCATCACATTGGGAATGCCATTGTTACGTTTAAAGTTAGACACAAAATGCCACAGCTTCTTTGGATTTGACCGAACATCCTCCTCCACAGAACTTATATACTTTCTATAATCATTTAGTATCATCTGTTTACTACGACGTCTTAAGGAAATAAATTTAATATGATCTAGTTCATTCTTATACATTTTCCATTTTTTATGATACTTTATTTTCTCTTTGACAGTAGTGATAGTAGCCATAGAAAAGAAATATTCTGAAAATAACTTCCCGTGCCGCGGTAAATTGTTATAGTAGTTCAAATAATAGATATTTATTGGCTTATTATTTTCTTTTAATTATATCTCAGCAAATGTTATACAGACTTTATATTGTTATGATATTGTAAGCCGATAACGATACCCAAATACATAATACAATAAAATTTTGAAATTTATGACACTAAAATAGAGAACTCTGACAACAGGGATGTGTTATACTATATATGATAGTGAAATGAAGAATACAAATTAAGGTATAGAATAAGTTTTAGTACATAAAAGGCAAAATAGTTACATAATAACATCAATCTGTCAAAATAAATTAAATAATGCAAAATTTTAAATTAAATAGTTTAATGAAAGTAATAATACATAGAAAGTTAAATTGTATAACCTAGTACAACTTTGTAAAGATATTCATCATATAGGGGCATTGGTTAGGGGAAATTTTAAAAAATTAAAATTTTGACAGGTAGATTTATCGTAGAACAAGAAGAAGTTGTACTTATAAATTAAGTCATCATACCTTTAGTCTATATTTAGGAGTGGAATTAAAATTAAAGTTTCTGAAATTCATATAGCGATTTTCGAAATGTCAAACCCATAACTCAACATTGTGTAAAATTTATTGTGTAAATGATATTTATCAGATGTAAAATGACCTGTGTCGTGTTAAAAAGACTTTCTATTCATACAAGACTGTATTTAAATCCCAATTTACATTCCAAGGAGTGTGTAAATTTGAAAGTTGTCAAGAAACGATCACCCTGAAACATTTTAGTCATTAGTTAATTCGTACAAGATAAAACTGTTCAAAATAGTGATATTAACTTAATATGAACATTGTGGAACATTGCTAGTGATATAGAATTAAGCTAAATAACATAATTTGCTTGAATTTCAATAAATTAGCAAAATTTTTTGAAACTTTAAAAATCAACGTAATATAAAGAATTGGGTATGTAAATTTGCAGAAAATTATGTATAATCCGAATATATCAGTGTCATGCTGCAAAAGACATACATAAAGGCATAATTCCAATTTAAAATTTTCATAAGGCTTCAAACTAATGTTGCTATAACAACAACCTCATTTGTTATCAATTTATAAAAACTATTACAGGTCTTCTAGTAGCCAGTCTTTCATAATTTGTCGAACCATAAACATCGTTCAATCAGTCCTGAAATAAACAAAAGCCAGTCAAAATTAAATAAATAATTGTATACGTAGTTACCAGTTTTTAAACGTAAAGACAGCAAGCAGCATTTTGACAACTGTCAAATGTGAAAATACAACGACAGGCCAGTGCAAACCCAATCAACCATTGGAATATCAAGTACATGGTACCAGTTCGTCGATCCAGATCAAACATAACCCAACATCGACCACAACGAGGTTCACTACATCTGGATGACATATCCGAAACCACTCAAGTGTTACGTGAATCACATAATTATACAATTTAAAAAAATTTTTCATCGTACGAATTCATATATAACAATCAAACTTATAGCTATAAAAAATTTTCTCTCAAAATACCAAAGTCGACTAAATATCAAAATTTCACCTTTTAGATTAGTATAGGATAAAATAGATTTAGGAGAATAAGTAAGAATACGACTTGTTAATTGTCTGCAAAATTAAATATGCAATATATTTTGTTCATTTCTTGTTAAATAGTATTTTTCATTAGGTACATATATAACAAAAAAATTTGTGAAACACACCCTGAGAAAGAGCAAGCTCTAACTGAAATAATTTATAAGACTAGATCTTATTGGCGCCTGGGCAAAATAAAAATAAAAATAATTCACTTTCATTCAATCATTCTTACATATCAAAACTTAACAATATATTTTGTGGTAATTTCAATGTGAAGTATTTAGTCTAGAAAAATAAACACTGCCCTTTTTTGTTTCACTCTATTATGGAAATACATACATATATGTTATTTATAATTTAGAGTGCAGTTATACAAAGGCAACGGTTGTATCACTTTCTGTTTGAATAAAATTACATGATAAAGAGCCCGGCCTAGAGCCAACCCTGTACTACGTTACAGCCGCCCAAACATTTCCGATCTCAAGTGGCCACAAACGTATTGTCAATAAATATTTCGATTACAATTAATTAATTACATTTAGAAAAATAATCGTTAAGTTTTGAGGCTCATGAAACCACTGCAAATTCAGTGAACTTTTACAGTTCCTTGGTTATTCCTCCAGCCCAAATCTATTTCATCTGCATCAAGTATCTTCGGAGTTATTTGCATAGATGTAATATTGGTCAAAACCTTCAATATCCCGTATCGCGAAAGACGCACCTTGCTTTGCTAAGAGAGTTCCTAAAAATCGATATTTTCAATAAATTGTTCCATTTTCTACTTATTGTACGAACGACTTCCGAAGAGAGAAATCACTTGAATTTGCCATATTTAACACGTAACTGAACAATCCGCTTTGATACAAAGTCAAGTTTTTAAATTCATTGTTGTTATTGCTAATGTGATTTTCTTGTAGTCTAGACACCTTCACAGTGACATCACTCTATGCTAATAGAGCTCTAATAGTTGAAATTGTATGAGACGTAACAGAAGTTTAGGTAATACTCAAGGGTGTACAATATTACGTTGTTGGTAGTGTTTCGGTGCATGTGGCGACAGCTTTGTACCGTTTCGGGGTCTCAGGTGGAACTGATTTATCGTTACGTCTAAACTCTTTGGCTTCTCTCAAATATCCTATCGGTGAAGCTTATAAGAAACTTTAATTGAATTAGACGTAATTTAAAGTATTGCCACTTAGAAATGAGGAAGAGTAATTTCCAAATAGTAAATTTAAAGTATACACTGATAAAAATTGTGGAACTTCCATAGAATTTTTACTAACATGTTTGAAATACTTTTGATACACGAAAAATGTAAATGAATTGAAAATGTATGATACATAATAAAAAATCTACGGTTGGTAGTGTACTTGGACGCAAAGTATCTATAATATTTTCGATAAAATTTAATATGGGTTAAATTTGAAATGATATTTGAATAATAGAATTATTCTCAATGTCATCAATTGTTAAATGTAATAGTTTGCTTCTTCTACATGCCACATACCTTAATAAGAAGCCTTTAACTGATGCCTCTGGAAAGATTTTCTTAACTGTCCCTTTTGTAAAAACTTTTGACTTTTTTGGACGATATCCTACACATCGTTGTTGATTGTGAAAAACCTCATATGTGTAAAATAACATTTTTCAGGAGGATGAAAAAAACAACATTTTCCAATAGCTTTTGGTTTGAAACTGTAAAGAACTAGTGAAGAACCTTATATTATCAAAAAGGGAACATTTTATTACATGAGAGATTTTTATCGTTACAACGCACAACGCACATAGGAGTAATTCATAAAAATCGTCTGAACACAGCAGCATTTTTCTGACATGTTTTGGTATTTTGATTTAAATAATAAATCGTATGTGATACATCATACTAACCAATGAAAAGACGTCATATGTGGTTTATACTATTCGTTTAAAATCTCCTATGTGGACGTATCAAGTTCAAATAGTTCAGAAGTTGTGAATCTAAAATTTGTTCTATCTAATAGTTATTTATTTTATGTGTTTTAAGTAGCATTTTATCTACGCAAGAATGTTTAATATTCCTAAGTAGATAAAAAGCAATTAAAACATGAATGCAATATAACGTTTTAGTGATATTTCTTACTAGTAGGTACTCAATGAAACGTGGTAGGTTTTGTTATACCTACCGGTTGCTATGGTACATTGTTTATTTTCAATAATTTAATAAACAGTTCTATCCGAATTTGGTAAAAATGCAAGAAAGTAATTGTGTTCCTATGACTGTTTTTGAAGAAGTTCAAGAAGCAATTTTTCATTAATTGCCAGCGAAATCCAAGGAACATTACGAAAAAGTGTTCTCCGAATTTAACGAATGGAGGAAAAAAACGGAGAGTACTAATGGCAATAAATGAAGAAGCCATGTTCGTATTTTTTAAATTCGAAGAAGACATAATATGCAATTTCATCTATGTGGTCGAAGTATACGATGTTGAAAGCTACTATAAAGGTTTACAAAAATACGGAGAATATAACAAGCTTACTGCTTATTTGAAGAGTGAATCGAGATGATACAAAGCAAAAAAGCTGCAGTATTGGAAAGAGCACATATTGAAGAATTTTTGACTAGGGCTTCCGATAAAGAATATTTGCGTTCTCTTTGTGGTTAAAGTTTGATTCACTCGAACTGAAACACCCTGTATACAATATTTTTTGTCTTCCAAATAAAACAACATATATCACCGGATTCTATTGGCGTAGGACCCACAAAGAACTAATCCAAAGGTGTGAAAAATGTTTAGAAGTATAAGACATTTTTAACATTAATTAAAATAAATTAGACAATTAAAAACATGTAACAGTTGTCATGTTGATTGTTACTTACCTGTCATGGCCAACCTAATATGTGCGAAACAAATGGAATGTTTATTCATAAAAAAAAATGAAAACGACTGGGTTTAGGTATAGGAAAACTTTAACAAAGTTACACTCAATTTTAGTGCAGAATGCGAATACGTTAAAAAAATGGGGGTTTCCATTTAAAAATTTCGAGTTTTTCACATTTTCTGAGGTTTATATTTGATCATTTTTTTTAGGTCAACCTTGTATAAAAGCTGAAAAATTTGTATCTCAAATCCGACAAATTAGATCTTCCTCTACAAAATGTCCAATTCGCACAAAAAAATAAACCTCAATCCTAATCCTAAGTATGGAGTGTGCTATATGTTTTCAACTAAAAAATAAATACTCTTTCCAAAAATGCAATAACATTTAAAATAAGAAAGTTAGTATCGACTTCCGGCGTAACCGGAAGTACGATGACCTTGAAAATATTTTAACTTGGTAGGCCTCACGGCCCGTATCACATCACCACAATTTCAAAAAAATTTCCCAGGTATCCATCGATGGAGTTGTTGGTTGCACTCTCTATATTCAAAATATGCCAATATCACACCTTCAAATAAATTTTTTGATATCTTACAATTTATTAGTATCATACCATTGAAAAAAAGTTTTTGTAAGCTGATTCATATTGCTTGATTGATTTGATGGGAATAAGTCTTTTCGCTGCTTCAGACACGTCACATGGTGGATCTTCTTAATCACTTCTGACATATTTTATGTTTTCATTCAATTCTAATAATAAAATTATTGAATAAACTGCCACTAACTCAAAATTTAAAAAAATGTGAGTTTTCTTAATAGAATTGTTCATTGTTTACTAAAACTTGTTTGTTGGGTTTCTATCGTTATTGACGCGCCGAATTATTATTTTTTTATATTAAAATATGTGCAATAAATTGTAGATGACCCACGTGTCAAATAAATTAATTGTAAATGGCAAAATTTTCTGTTTATATTTTTAAATTGTGGCATACAGTTTTCGAAAAAAAATGTTTGATACTCGAATACCAATTTCTTTTGCATTTTCGAATGATTTTTTTTTCTTGTTATGGATTGCAAAAAAGCTATCTTCAACATGCAGTTTTAGGTGGTGTGGGATAAAATGACAAAGGAGAACGCTCGGCATGTGTGGTGACAATTCTCGTATACTTTATATCAATTAATCCACCACTACTATCATTATGGACCATTCTGAGCATCACAACAAAATCATGTAGGTAGAGTATCGTTCAAAATTCAAATCACCACTGAATTTAAGAGACATTATATGTGCATGAGTTACCGGTGTAAGATAAAAGGAAATAAAAGAGGAAGCACGATTTCTAAGCTATTCGTATAAGAATGGACTATTAAGGTAGGATTCTTTGCATAGATTTTTCACAATTATTTCGAACAAATTTGCAGTTATATTTCAAATTTAGAAAAAGTGTTTTTTGAAACATTTCCTTACTTTGCTGTATTTTGTATCATATTAAAACAAAAACCTCAACCAGAGATTTTTCAAGTGGCCTCTTTTTAAGAATAATTCAATTAACAGACATTTACAATATAAAATACAAACTTTCAGGGAAATTGAAATGTTGACAATGAAACATATTTCTGTTGTCGGGTTTTTATTTTTGTTATCTGAATAACATTTCCTTATGAAATTTCCCTTTATGTTCCACTGAAAAGCAGTTACCTGAAGCCATTTTAATTTTCAGTGCACCCCTAGAGACAGAAGATTGAATATGTTTACTACAAATAAGGTTTAGATTAAGCTACAGCAGAATCCTGAAATTCGTATTGATATTAAATTTTTTTGTCATACACCTCCGGCACATATTCGTTTCCTAGGAAGGCAGTTTTTATATTTGAAAGAGGAGATAATGTAGCTGGATAAATTCAATTTGATATACAAGACAAAAATGAAAGGTGAATAGAACATAACAGAATTGAAATGCAATATATGCAATTACAAAATTAAGAAGGTATATACAGGATCTTTTCAAACACGAAGAAGATATTAGAAGGGTAAATAAATCGATAATAAAGTTTTTCGCAAATAATATACAGAGTGATCTGAAAAACACTAGCATAAATTCAGAGCCTGATAGAATTGCAAAAAATGTTGCAATTTGTTCCTATGAACAATGGGCGTATCTTTTTCCATTTTCAAGATACAGGGCGTTGAAAATAATTTTTTAGAATCTAGTTTCGGTTCTATCTTCCCCAAAATTCGACCGAATGAACTGAAATTTTGTTATGTATTTCTGAGGATGCTAAATGCTCTGGAGTTATTAATTTTTGGCTATCTCGTACAGGGCGTTCAGTGTAGTACTCCGCGGGAACATTTTAGGTCCTAACTTTTTTGAGGTTAATTTTTTGTCACCATTGTCACTTGCTGTTATGGCAAATTTTATTCTATACAAAAAAGGTGCTCTTGTAAGGAGTGCTAAAATTTGCCCGTTTTCGAGAAAAAACAGGCATAGTATTTATTTCAATTCGTTTAATAAGCAATTTCTACTTGCTATGGTATGAATAACGGTAATAATTATTCTCGGAATATACCGATATGTTGCTGACTTTAGACGAATGTTTAAGGAACAGTTTTGCTGCCGATATTCGGAAAAATTTCCTGATCGCAGATTACCAAATAGAAATACATTTGTGGCCGAAGAAAGGCGATGCCGATAAACAGGCTCGTTTAAGCCAAAAAAAGTAAATTCGGGAGGACCAAGAACTATGTAACAAAAGCCGGGAAGTGTAGTCAGTTATTTATTAATTCTCGAAACGGATGGGCCAACTAAAATATTTCAGTCACCACAAATGATTGAAAATTGAGGGCTTTCAAGTAGTTAGCTTCGTCCTTCTAAGAAATTTGCCAAAATTTTTAACGAGTTCACTTAAACTGTCGGGGACATGTGTTAAGCGTTTAGTACAAGAGAAAAATCGGTATTTTTAATAGCGCGCGAAACCACGAGAAGAGCGTAGATATTCCAAAATAGAATTAAATTATATTGTTAAACTGATAATAAATGAAAAAGAAAAGGTGAGCTGGTTTTTCGGCGGATTTTCCAAGCTATTAATAAGATATTAAATGACATTAACTAATCCGCCCCGTAATTGCTACACGGAGTCGCTAGAGGAAGGCTAGGGTTACTAGTAAGTCACATAATTATTATATAAATGTAAATTCAGTCAATGAGATAATTATTAACCTAATTATTAAAGCATCCCGACATTCAGGGTTCTCGCCAAAAAGACAAGAACAGAAACTTCTGGACCCAAGAAATAGGCGTGGTGAAGCGAAGTGTGGAATTCGAGAAAGATCTGCAAGAAAGGCAGATTAGATCTCTTCCTTAGATTTCGCATTAAGCAGTCGACCTAGTTTTGGATTAGAGTCTCGGGCTAGTTAATTAAATTTAATAATAGATAAAGTTTTCCAAATTTTGTATGAAGCGCGCATTCCCTGAATCTCGGTACGCTGTCGCGTGAATATCAATTAATAAATAATGTTGTTCGAGCCGTTGTGTTGTCATTTTGTTTGTTTGCTTTATTCATTGTTATTAAAACCCTTCTTGGAAGTTTTATTGTTTCTTTTTGTTTCTTCTAACTTCAGTGTCACCCTGTATAGCCAGCCACTGGATTACAGTCTACGTAAGCAATAAAGGGTAAGTGCCTGAAACTCATTCTCTGAACATACAATATTTCTAAGTTCCCACAAAAGGTAATGATAATTATAAACTCCCTTTCGAGAATTAAATAGTAACTCTTGTGAAATCCAGACTCGTTATGATACTGGTCATAACGAATGATAGATAAATAAAGAATTAACCCCTCAGGTTACAACTACAAGGACTGCTGAAAAAGAGGAAAATATATCAGTCAATTGCTGGAAGAAAGACAAAATGAAAATCCGAATTATCTACGATCTATCCTTTTTACGAACGAAGAGACTTTCATACGAACAAGAGTGTTTAATGCTCATAAAGAGTCTGTGGGCTGAAGAAAATCCTAGGGCCAAAAAGGAGTCCTATTTTCAAAATTCATTTAAAGTAAATGTTTGGGCTGTCGCGATGGGGAATCAGTTAATAGGATACCACATTCTGGATGATAATTTAAATAGCACCAAATATTTAGATTTTTTAAGAAATAGTCTGTTCGAAATTAATGAAGATATTCCACTATTAGTAACAAAGAATTATTATTTCATGCATGATGGCGCTCCACTACATTTTAGAGTATGCAGAGATTGGCCTCATGAAAATTTTCCTGAGCAATGGATTGGTCGAGGTGCAGATGCTTCAATTCACTGGCCTCCAAGGTCACCAGACCTTAATCTCCTCAATTATGTAGTTTGGAGCTATGCCAAACAAAAAGCATATGAAACAGAAATAAATTCAGCATAACATCTAAGAAAAAAGATTGTTGATGTTTTCAATCATCTAAAAGACGATTCAGAACCTCTGAAAAATACATTATTTTCACTACAAAAAAGAATTCGTTGGTTTTTGTATTCGTGAAAATGGACGATATTTCGAACAGTTATTTTAATTTTATTTTCCTTAAATTTTAATTTTCTGTTGGTAATAATTAGTTATTCCTATTGTTAGTATGTGTTTAACTTTTCCACAAATAAAAATAAATAAATAAACTACATATTACTTTTTATCATTACCATTAAAAGACTAACTTTGATTTTGAGTTTTATTATTGAAAGTAATAGTAATAGTAACTAGGTGCCAAAGCCTACTTGAAATAAATAACAACAATTTGGGATACTAGCTGTTTGACTTTGGCGCACTATGCCTGGTTTTACTCAAAAATGGACAAATATTAGCAGTTCTGACAAGAGCACCTTTTTTGTTTAGAATAAAATTGTCCATAACAGCAAGTGACAAAAGGGGCAAAAAGATTAACGTCAAAAAGTTAGGACCTAAAATGTTCCCGCGGAATACTGCACTGAACGCCCTGTATGATATAGCCAAAAATTAATAACTCTAGAGCATTTAGCATCCCCAAAAACCCCACATAACAAAATTTGAGTTCACTCGGTCGAATTTTGTGAACGATAGGACCGAAACTAGATTGTAAAAAATGTTCAACGCCCTGTATCTTGAAAACGGAAAAATATACGTCCATGGTTCATATGAACAAATTGTAATATGTTTTAAAATGCTGTTAGGCTCTGAATTTATGCTAGTGTCTTGCAGAACACCTTGTATATTTTTGTTAATACTTAATAATTTATAACCTCAACCTGCGCTTTTAGAAAACAAAAAACTACTCTCCGTAACCTCTAGCCAAAACCTATACTAATTTTTGCAAATATTAATTCTCATCTAACTCACTGTTACAAACCTCTAGTTTGGGTTATTTCCTTCCAATTTTCTTTGAGCTATCCGATATCTTGATTCGCCTGGTATTTATTTGCACCGCCCAGTAGATTCTTTCTCCATTAGTCTGGATAACGATCAAATTTTCGTGTAAATGTAATGTAAACTGCCTAACTTCCTTTTGAAACCTCAAATTGTAATTTTACTTCAGACAGCAAACGTTGAAGATAATATTTTTCTAGGTTTTTTCTTGATAATTTTATTGACTGATTTAAACTTTATTCTCACCTCCCTTGGGTTGCAATGGTAAAACTTGTTAATTTATTTATATTTTTGTATTTGGATTTTCACTCTTTTCTTATTAAACTTTGGTTTATAACCTTACAAGATTTATAACCTTACAAGATTGACGCGGTTTGGTTTAATTTAATTTAATTTATTTGTTTTGTTTTTATTAGTTATTATTAATTATTTTATTGTTTATTTGTTTTGTTTTTGTTTTAGAGCGATGTTTGCCCTTACAAAACTTAAACTTGACTGACTATGGGAGTATCTGGCAGTTCTTTTTTTGAAGATATCCTAGAATTCCATATTATATGAAAACTTTTTAGTTTGTGATTAAATTGTCTTATTCTAGAAGTTTCTATTGATATGCAACTCCTTGTTGTGTTTACTTTTTTCTTTCATTTCAAACACATCATCATTTTCACTTCTTATTAAGTAACATATTTACAACTATTTTTCTTACATAAATACTGTCCCTACAAATACTATTATTACAATTATTATTACTATACAAATATTATAAAGCTACTAATGCAAATTATCCTTTATTAAAATAATTCGTAGTTCTTTGAAATATCATCAATAAAATTAGTTTTCTCTTACTGCAGAGTGCCAATAGAAATTATGTACTGGTAAGTCAATTGAATCTTTTTAATGTGAGAATTGTGGTTATTAGATGCTGCATTGAGAAATTTTGAAAATTCTTATAACTAAAGTGCAGTGATGTCTTTTATGCTCAAATCTTTGTAAAACCTAAATTGCACTCTATGTTATGGAATGAAGCCTATATGATGATCTTCGTCTCTGAATAAGCATGTCCACCTCATATACTTTTTTAATAAAAAACGCTTTTTGTATTTGTCGCTAGCTGTTAAACTTTTAATTTTAATTTTTATTTAAAATAAACTTTCTTATTCACTTATTTTGAATTTACCTGTAGCTTACTAATTGCATTTTTTATTAAATTTTACTTTATGTGCAGTTATAATTATACAGGGTAGCCCATCGAAAACGTACTGCAAGGCATTACAGGGTAGTAATGAACTTTTCGGCAAAATCCAAAAACAGATAAAGTTTGCTTCTGAGGGGGACAACTTTTGGCGCAAAAAGCATAGCAAAATCTTCAACCCCCTAAGTGGGGGTGCCATCCCCCAAATTTTTTTAAATGGGAATGGGGG
>NW_019416254.1:1827477-1828809 GCF_000390285.2 Anoplophora glabripennis
GATTTTCAAAAAGTAAGAATCGATGTATAGAGAATTAAAAGCCTTTTCTAATGACCCCCCACTTGACCCCCATTCCCATTTGAAAAAATTTAGGGGATAGCACCCCCACTTAGGGGGTTGAAGATTTTGATATGCTTTTTGAGCCAAAAGTTGTCCCCCTCAGAAACAAATTTGACCTGTTTTTGGATTTTGCCGAAAAATTCTTTACTACCCTGTAATGCCTTGCGGTACGTTTTCGATGGGCTACCCTGTATAATTTTGGTTTTGTCTTGATGTTTTTCACTTTCTCAATTTTTCAGTTTATTATCTGATGTTTTATGTTATGCTATGAGTATGTTTCAATACTATTTAATGGCAATATGGAACAACTAATTCTCACAACTATTGATGGTGAGATTCGTAGATTTTACAACAGTAGATATCATCTGGGAGTTCAAATTCTACGTTTCTATGTTGTTATGAAGAACATGTAATTGTTAACTATTAAAGCACTCCAGTTGCTAAACAAGTTTCTATTAATAAATTAAACGAAGACACTATATTAAAGTCTGTACATAAAAATAAAATACAGATAAGACAAATATATTAATTGTTGTCGACCCACATTCCCGTACCTGTTTATTCTTAAGTATCTAATGCTAAAAAATTTGTTTTGGTTTAATTTACCAATTTCCTGTTTGCGAATATTTCGTCGTATACCTGCTTCCAAGAGTAGCAATGTTTGACTAAAGTTATTTATACCTACCTTGACAATTTTTTCTGCACTTTTTTGTTCCCAAATAGATTACTCAAATTTAGTATAAGATATAGATTTTTATGTTAATGTAATATTATTTATTCTTAATAAATTAAAAAAATATGTCATTCGTGACACCATCCACTTTTAACAAATACTAAACCATAAACAAAAGCACAGTCCAGTAGGTCAAATAGGTCTCTCCACTTATATTTCCATATATGGAAAATTCACAAATTATTTTCAAATTATATCATAAAAATAGAAAAAATTTTAAATTTTAAACTGTTGTATTATTATAACTATTATTGAAAATGGTTTTGTTTAATATTTTTTTAATTAATTTTGATTATGTTGCAAAATTTTTTTTAAGTATATAAAATTAGTAATATAATAAAAAACTGTAATAAAATTTCAAGAAGTTAAAATTGTAATTTTATCGACCGCATTATTTTCATTAATATTCTTTAATTTTGAGAATTTTGCAATAAATTCAAATGCTTTTTATTCTTTTTTAAATCTTTTAACAATAAATAATAATTTGAAAATAATTTGTGAATTTTTACTTCAATTGCTATATAGATAATGTTTATCGC
>NW_019416254.1:1829854-1955748 GCF_000390285.2 Anoplophora glabripennis
CTGTAAAAAATTTGTTATTTGTACCTCGTTCGGTTTTCAAATTACAGCCAATTTTCATAATTTTTTTGGAAACTTTGATGGCCCATATCTCTTCAGGGGTGAACATTTTACTAAGGCGATTCTTTGCAGATCGTGTTCTTTTGAAATGTAGATTCACTGGTATCATTTATGCTACTCCATTCAAAAACACCCTGTATATATGCGATATTTTCCAATGGCTTAGTTTAGCATATAGAAAAGTGACATGTCTTTCTCTCAACATGAAATAAGAAACGCCATATTTATTTTCCTTTAAGACAATATTACAATTGTATAGGAATGGTCACAACAGATATAGGTTATAAAAACACTGTACAGGTACTACATAATAATAAAAATAAAAATAATAAAAATAAAAATAAAAATAAAAATAAAAATAAAAATAAAAATAAAAATAAAAATAAAAATAAAAATAAAAATAAAAATAAAAATAAAAATAATAATAAACTTCAATCTGACAAATGAGGATGCATATTTTAAGTCAGATAACACATGACAAGTGCACTAGAAGGACAAAATAAATATAGAGAAGCCCACAAAAGTAAACTTGTGCGTGCTGAACAATGGTTTATAATTATTTGTCAAATTATGAACAGAGCATAGCAGCAATTTTGTTTGGTATTTCGTGTGGAGAATATAGCAGAATAATGATAGGTCAGTAGACTGAACTCAAATGTTTAATGTTGAAACCAGTAAATATTTTTCCTATCAATTATTAGGTGTATCTTTTTACGTGGAGTAATTAATAACCATTTTTGTATCGTCTGTTTTAGTAGCTTAATTCAATTAATTCTTCTTATATGCAGAGGAATTTCAGATATCACAATAGGAATTAGGTAAATGAAACATCTCTGACCAATTGTTTTATGACATAAGCTTTTTTAAATGAATATTCGTGACTCCACCCCATATTATTATTCCATAACTAAGATGGGTCTGTACCAGGGCATAGTAAAGAATTTTTAAATAGCGTTCGCTAAATATACACATCTATAAAGCTTAAATTTACTTATCAAGGTTCTCAACTTTTTCACTATATAGTCAATATGATAATTCCATCGAAGATTTTTATCAATATATACACCTAAATATTTAATTGATATTTCTGTATTTGTATCTAACTGAAAATTAAACGATTTATAGTTTGGCAATGCGTCATTATAACAGGCAAATGGTAAGAAAAAGGTCTTCTTAGTATTAATTGTCAGTAGTTTGAATTTAATAAACGCATTATTTCAGAAAAATCTTTTTGAGCAACATTCCTCAAATCTAACCAATTATCCGCTGTGTAGTATACTGCCGTAACATCAGCAAAACTAATAATTTTGTCTAGTGAATATTGGTTAAACAAGTCATTAATATATATGTTAAAAAGTATCGGTCCCAGGACAGTACCCTGAGACACCCCGTATTTCACTACTCTCTTGGAACTTACTTGCTCACTAATTTTAACGCTTTGCTCTCTATCCACTAGGTAACTTGTCATAAAATCCAGTACAACACCACTATTTTCTAGTGTTTTCAATAATTCTGCATGAGAAACAGTGTCGAATGTTTTAGCTAAGTCAACAAAGATACAAAGCGCCTTTTTATTTTTTTATTTTTTTTTATGTTATATTTTCTAAATAGGTACTCCATACAAAATTTAAGTTTCTTTTTTATATTTCATTGGCTGTACTAGACATTTTGCGTTTATTTATTTGTTTTACCTTTAAATGTATGAAAACATTTTTTTTATTAACGTCCTTCGCATTTGCTATGGTATACACGATGCCATCAGTGGTAAAAAAAACGGTTTAATCTCAATGAACTGTTTGAACTTAATGAACAATTTTCATTTAGATTAGAAGTAAGGTTCTAGTCACATTATAATACAACATTTTTTCCAAAGCATTTTTATTTTAAATTAATTCCTATACAGCAATTTATTTAACATACTCGTACTTTTATTTCGTTTAGTTAATTGTAACTTGTTTTAAATTCTTCTATGGTTTCTGATGCAGTAGATCAAATTGGAGTATTGGTAAATGCACCGTAAATACAGAGAACAGAAACAGGAAAAAAGTAAAATGCCCGTTTTAGGTTGCTATTTAGATGGTGGCGTTGTTTCCCATCTATTACCTCTAAAGGTTTTATTGTTGTGCCAGCCCAGGTCGGAATAGGCGGGGTACGTCTAAAACTACATTTATTGCTTGCTAACACTGAACACTGGCCAGTTTCTCCAGTCGCTCTCTTTGGCCGAACCGTACATATTTTAAGTAAAAGTACAGAAATAATTAAAAAACCTCTGTTATGAGAGGGTTAGGCGGCGTTTACATTGGATGCGAACAAATTATTCGTACGAAAATACAGGTTATGCAACTTCGATCTTAAACTGTAAGCAGTAAAATCGATACAAATTGTTTAATGCTGCAGTGTAATCGATCACATGAATGAATTTGTTTTAATCGAACATATTTTTGTACAAATTCGCATCCAATGTAACCGCAGCTGCGGTCGCAGCCTTAAACCTATTAGCAATGATAAATTTCTATCATATGGTGGCCTATTATTTCCGAAATTTTAACATGAAAAGAGAAATGCAGTTATCGATAAAAAGGCAGATGTGGCACTATTTCTTTTTATTTGGATATTATTAAAGTAGGTGGGAAAATATCGATCGTGGGGTAATCTTTCAGAATAGTAGAAACGATATAAAACAACATGCATTATTGTCTTAAGCGATTCTTTCAGTTAAAGGAATTCATGTGGATTCCATATTTAGTGGAACGATGTAACATTTTATAGAGGGTGCTCCTATGTCAATGTAACTTTAACCGTTGTAATCTAAATTTGATTTAAATAAGTTCATACGGAGTGTTCATATATAAATGTATCATAAAGCAAAAACAGAATATCTGCATTAATATCTTAGATCAAAAGTAGATAATACGAAAGATATGGAGCGTTACAGTAAAAATTTTAAATTTAAAAAAATATTCGACAAGATTTGATACTAAATTTGAAATCGATATCTCAACAAGCGTAAAAGTTATTAAATGTTCGTTACAAAAATTTACTTTTAATACCCCGTGTGTCTCTCTTTAATATCAACATTTGAATGAAGGTAAGTTTGGATTTGGTTAATCGTAATATTTTAATGTCTAGAAGCCACTCGTTTTTTTTAATTTTTGGATATTTTGCCACCTGAAATTTTTTTTTTTTTAAATTGTGAAATAAACTCTTGCTCTTAATGGATCAGTTAAGGGCTACTTTATGAAAATTGTTTTGCCTAACCACATTATCTCACACTGAAAAAAAAAACAGACATATAGAAAATACAATCCGCGGCAGATTCTAAAAAATAAAGTAAGTATTAATAGAATAAATGTCATGATATTTTTCGATTTTCAAAACGATAAAGACCTTTTTAAAGTGCGTGATATTAAATGATGTGTTGTTGTATCTTCTATTTATCTGTATTTTTTTTAATACGAGACTTTTTGGTTCGGCAAAACTATTTTCAAAAAATAATCGTCCAACGGTTTATTTCCCTAATACTTTTTAAATTTTTTCAGAGGTGGCAAAATAAAGAAAAAACATGCCACAATTAAATAACTTTACACAATGCCGCTCTTGTTCTCTTACCAATTATTTATGCATATTTCATTATTTTCAAAGCCAATTAATACAACCTTGTTCATGGAAACCGATATGTTTATAATGTTACTGTTACTGTTCATTTCTAGTAACAGATCCATTGTTGATAAAATAAGGAATTATGACTGTAGATCCTATATTTTTAAAGGGAAGGGAAGGGAAGGGAAGGGAAGGGAAGGGGCTTCTAAGGGTGGTGTCGGAGTATAGAATGGTATCAAGTGTAGCCTTACAAGTGATAGCGGGAGTCCCATAAATTGACCTGACTATAGAGGAAAGAAAGCGTCTGCTGAAAGGTAAGGTAAGGTACGGTACGATAAGGTAAGGTAACGTTAGGTAAATGAGGTATAAAGTAAGGTTTTATAAGTTAAGGTATTTTAAACGATAACAGGTCAGGTAAGGTTTTATAACAACGAAGTAAGGTTTCGCAAGGTGACAATTTTTGAGGTTGTTTATAACTCATCTTGAAATATAAGTAATAAATCAGTGAATATAACACTTTTCTAACAAATAAGGCAAAATTATCAACGAATACGTTAAGTTTGTTGCAGTTAAACTTAAATGTGCAAATTAACAAGAAGGAAGCAAACTGTCATAAGTAAAAGGTTAAAGAAGACTGAAAATTCTTCATTCATGTAGAAGAATTAAGCTATGGTAATGAAGTTTGATAGAGGCGTTGTTCTCTTGATTTATGGAAGAATTAGATTAATTACACATTTAATCAACTTTATCGACTTAAAGTGTTATGCTGACAGACTTTTAAATACAGGGTAGCCCATCGAAAACGTACTGCAAGGCATTACAGGGTAGTAATGAACTTTTCGGCAAAATCCAAAACCAGGTAAAGTTTGCTTCTGAGGGGGACAACTTTTGGCGCAAAAAGCATAGCAAAATCTTCAACCCCCTAAGTGGGGGTGCCATCCCCCAAATTTTTTTAAATGGGAATGGGGGTCAAGTGGGGGGTCATTAGAAAGGGCTTTTAATTCTCTATACATCGATTCTTACTTTTTGAAAATCGATCCATTATTTTAGAAAATATGCAGCTTTGAAAATACGAACAATATTTTTGACGAGAAATGCGAAAATCGATTTAATTTTACTTCAAAACTTACGGTATTAGCTTGGTAAATTCCTTCAAAAGAATTCGCTGTTTTTTTTCTGATTTGCGAATTCTTTAGCCTGATTTTGGTGAGCAAAAAATTGTCCGCTTTTTGTTTCGTATTTAGATAGGCCACAAGAAGTTGCTAGATAACTGTCTTGTGACTTGTAGTTGAAGAGTACCAATACTGCCGAGTCTTTTAAATTGATTAATTATGGTGTACTCAATTCCAGAAAGAGTAGAAATTATTGAGCTTTTTTTCAAAAACAATGAATGCGGAAATCGGGTCGCCGAACTGTTCAACCAACGGCATCCTGAGAAACATGCGTCTGGAAAAATTGTTCGCGAATTGGTGGCCAAATTTCGCGAAACTGGCTCCGTTCATAACAAAAAGAGGCAGGTTGAAAATCCGGTACTAAATGAACCTACGGAAATAGCGGTATTGGGGCAAGTGGCAATGGATAGTACGCTGAGTACAATGCAATTGGCTACTGCGACAGGAGTGAGTCGTACAAGTGTCCAACGAATATTAAAAAAATACAAATTCCATCCTTATAAGATTCGGCTAGTGCAAGAGCTAAATGAAGACGATTTTGATCGTCGTTTGCAATTTTGCGAAATAATGACTGAACGAGCGATAAACGATAATTTCCTCTTTAATGTGTGTTTTTCGGACGAGTGTACGTTCTTCTTGAATGGTTTAGTGAATCGCCATAATTGTCGTTACTGGGCTGATACCAATCCAAGGATTTTCCATGAGACACACTCCCAACACCCCCAGAAGTTGAATGTATGGGCAGGTATTTTTGGAAATTCCATTGTAGGTCCTTTTTTCCTTCCTGGAAATTTGACAGGCGATATGTACTTGGATTTACTACAAAATGTCATCGACCCAGCTCTAACAAATATCATAGAGGACGACCCTGCTTACAATGAACACGAACTGATTTTCCAGCAAGACGGAGCTCCTCCACATTACTCGCTCAATGTGCGCAATTACCTAAATGAGACGTTTCCAGGACGCTGGATAGGACGAAGAGGTGCAATTGAGTGGCCCCCTCGGTCACCCGACTTAAATCCTTTAGATTTCTTTCTCTGGGGGCACATTAAAAGCAAAGTTTACAGCACTCCACCTGATACCTTGGAAGATCTGCGAGGACGAATCATTAATGTATGTCGCGAAGTAACACCGCAAGTGCTCCAGAATGTTCGACAACGGTTTGAAGACAACCTGTATCATTGTATGCAAGTTGGCGGACAACATTTTCAGCATTTACTTGACTAATACCGTAAGTTTTGAAGTAAAATTAAATCGATTTTCGCATTTCTCGTCAAAAATATTGTTCGTATTTTCAAAGCTGCATATTTTCTAAAATAATGAATCGATTTTCAAAAAGTAAGAATCGATGTATAGAGAATTAAAAGCCCTTTCCTCTTGGGAAATAAGTAGTTATCTAGTGGGTATTTATTACTGACGTAATTTTATAGTTTTTATTGTCTTTCAAGAGAGGATTAGCTGCGACGATAGCTTTGCTATAAATGTAAATAAAAACTTTTACACAGATCAAAATACTTTTTTCTTTTATTTTTTAGTAATTAAAAGTTTGTAATCAAGGGCACATCATTTAGTATTAAATGATGTTGGCAGAAAATATAATATTAACCTTTTACTTGAAACATTCACTGCACAATAATATATTTTTGTCTATTGATATTTATAACATGATATAGGTGGGCAATTTCAAATCTTGTCAGAACGCGTTACCTAAATCTGCCGCCGTGAATAAAATTCACTTAAATTTGCGTGTTTTCTCCATGTTCTTCCCTCAGATTTTAAAGGAAAATATAATAGTGATCCGACAAAGCTAGGTTTACGAAGCGGGCTGCTCCTGTGCTTGGTTTTATTTGTCAATTAAATAAATCCGGTTTGATTCCCTCAAAGAACTGTTAATATTTCAAAGCCTCCTTTTCCTCAAAGATATTCTAATTGTGGGTAGTAAACCAGGGAATTCGTTCTCTTCGGATATTTCTAGATCGGTAATCTGTTTTTAATCGCTCTCATTATCTCAAATGCTTTCCCAGTTGCCTTTATTTATCGGGCTTGAAAAGCTACCAATAAGAAGTGAGCTTTTGCAGATATTTATTACCGGGCAACATTGCATTCCACAGTTTCTTGGTCTGACAAATAGTTGTTAATTAAACAATAAATAACCTACAGATTACCGTTTTTTAGAAATCCGTCTTTCCTGTAAGGCTTTACTAAAGAATGTTCTTAATGAAAGCAGATGCAAAAAAGGTGTTGAAAATGCACGACATTCTCTTTGAAATATCCTAGAAAATCTGCATTCAAATAAAACGATAAATATCCTCTAACAGAATGTTGGATATAGCCCGGTAAATGGATCTAGTGAATCAGTAAGTAAATGCATACTATTAAAATTAATGTTGACTAACAAATCTGCTGATTGAAAGCAGTTTCATTATATCTATTCTACGGTGTTCTAGGCACTGTGTACAATATCGGATGTAAAGTAATAATTGGCCAAATTTTTTTTATGGTTCTATACAGACTCTCTTGTGTTGCAAACCCTAATCTAAAACAAGTCAACATCATGAATTCTTGATTTTCTACAGGATTTTGCAAACACTAAATTTATACTTACCAAAGCAAACACCCGATAAAACTACGATTATGACTCTGACTACCTAAACGAAATTAGTACTGATTCGTAAAGGATTTTATTTTATATTTAATCTAGGTTGAGGGTATATTTACATACAAATTTTACATTACATTTTATTTGAGCTTAATAATTGTCAGTGTAGAAACAATCCCAACTCCAGTTTTTCTAAATGAAATATTCTGTATGTTTTTACATTTGTAACATAGATCACTTGAACTACAGTGGCATACAGGGTGATCTGTAAATGAGTATAAAGTACAAAAAGAAGTAAGACAATTTTTCCCTGTTAACCATAGGAATATGATTTTAAAAATAAACTCAAAGATTCTGCTGAAGAAAAGCGCGCTATGTTTCTCGAAACCTAAACCAACGATATGCCAACCAACCCGGAAATTGTTTAGCCATTGACAATTGCCACGGAAGTTTACAGTAAAACAGAAAACAAAGTATTGGTACAGATAAGTTTTTGGGGTCATTGTTGTTAGTTTTTGACTATCTGATGGATGTAGCTGTAGCATTTTGCATAAAAAAAGATACTCTCGCTAAAATTTCTGAAAATGCATCAATTTCGAGACTCATCTGACTGGCGCAAATTCAACCAATTGCCTAGTGTCCAGCAATGAATAGGCCCTACTTCAAGTATAGCTTCCTTTGAAAGTATATTGTTGTGTTGAATGTTGTTTTATGTGTTAGTTGAAACTTTATGTATGAATGTTCTATTTTGGAAATTAATGTTTTGAGTAAGTTTTGAATAACCCCTGTATATGTGTGTCAATAAAATTTTTTTATTTTTATATTTTATTTTTTTTATGTGAGCAACTCCCTCGAGCAGGAGGCGGGTTCAATATTTTATTCGAGCAAGAATCTACTTATTTCTTTGTCATAAATTTTGTTTATCTCACTATATAGAGTTTCCTCAAATATCACACATGGAATAATAAATAAATCGGATAACTTTAACAAGTGTCAGCTATATTTACTACAACGGATGTTCAGATATACAGTTATACAAATTTTCTTAATCTAGACTTATACTAAAATTAGAATTTGAGATCTCTTTATTTATATTACTTTTCAATTTTGATTGGTTAAATGAAACTTTTGTTTTTAAATTTGTTAAAATTTGTTTTAAATATCTTTATCTTTCATTGATCAACGTTTTTTAAATATGTGGCCAATAAAATACACCTCTTAACTGCAGTTAAATAAAATGGTCTACCTTGTATTTTGAAATTTCAAAGTTCTCAGACGATCTTGAAGTTGGCAGGCCTGCTGAACTGGAACTAGACTTTCTCGTTGTTTTCTGTCATTAACTCGTTCTGAGACAGTCAGATTCTCCTCCGTTCCATTTATTCCGATCAGGCACTGGTCACTAATTTTGAATTCGCACTTTATTCCCTTTTCGAAAATTCACTGTAGTCGAAGCACTTGATTGGTCACAAATCCTAACAGTTCGTTGTTGTACAAGTTTAATTTTCTTATGTTTGATCCCTGTTCGGACTAATTCGTTTTCTCACAACTTTTGACGAAATTATAACCTCACATCAGTTTGACATTTGAGATTTGAAAAGGTACAAATTTTAAAATAATTGAGTTGCCTTGATTTTTCTTGTGATTTTCACTTGTTTTCTTTCAGATTACCACAGATGTTTATCGTTCAAAGATCATGAGCAAACTGGCTGTTTTCGTCCAAAACACTTTTAATAAACCCGAAAACAAAAGAAGTTTGTTGTGGTTACAACGTCACCTGTCATATGATATAACTTATTTTATGAAATTTTGGGCATACGGATTTCTAAAACTGAAAATTATGCTTATTTTCGATTATAGGATACAATTCTCGTTATTTTGATACCCCATTTTCCATTGTAGGTTATAATTTTACATCTATTCTGAACCTATGCTAAATTATGAAAATACAGTAACATTTCTTACTTAAAACTGTTTTTACCTATCTAAATCTATTTTATGACCTCTTTATTAAAGTTCTTACATACTTTCCACTTGGGTTTGCATTTATTTAAATGTTTATGGCTTATTTTTGTTCTAGGTGTCGAAATGACATCGTTTTTCACAAATTTTTCACTTATGGAAAAGTCTATAACATAAAATAAATACTGCTTTTTAGTCCTTGGAAGATGCACTAGCCAATGTCTACAGCAGATTCACACTCACCGTTAGATTAAAAACAAGATTTACAAAGTTTGTCGTTTGACATATGATACAATTTTTTTTCTTGTACAATGCACCTATATATTGGATCAAATCCAGTTCTAAGGATGTGAACTTGCTAAAGGTATAACACTTTAACTTTCTATAACGTTATTTGCATGTATATTGAAAATTTAGTAAAATTTCTTCGATAGCCGCTACTGTACAAAGCTACCGTTTCAAAATTCGATGAAAATCTTTAAATGAAGTACAGATAATGTTTTGTACTGCTGTGGTTTGTTGGTGACAAACATGTACTACATTTCTGTGCTGTTTTTTTCAAGAAATTATCGTTGGAAAATTGTTTTATTTTGAATTTCATGTGAATTTTGACATTTCCGGAGTCATTTTCCATTATATAACTTGCATTGCACAAATTTGTGATATTCTTTTAAACTAGACATAAAATAGAACTATTTGACTTAATTTTACTACACCATGTGATTCTTTTTAAGAAAATCTATCAATTTAATAAATATTTTCAGTTTAATTGTTCATACCTGGAATTAAATATTTTAAAAACGCTACTATGCTTTAAGATTTGCTTTTATTTAATGTTTTATAGTTGAGCAGCGTGTCATAACATGACAATATAGATTTAGATCAAGTTACCTGGATAAAAAATTGGCCCCATGAAAATGTTATAGGTCTGCGAAAAAATGAAATTTTTAACGAGATATATGACAGAAAAATGTAGTAAACGCCATAAGGTTTACAAAAGAGTTTGACTCTTCATATCTACTGCATTAGCACTAAAATGCATAATTACACAGCTCCATAAAAAAGTGGGAGATCCGACAGACAAGACCATGTTTTTGAGGTCGCTGAATCTGAATTCGGTGTCATTGGATCCGATTAGCTCTGGGTTAAGGTCAGTTAAAGGTCAAATATATAGAGAATCAATTGACAATAAAATAAAGCAATATATCTTATACGTTTTTGGGATCGCTGAATCCGAATCTGGTGTCCGTTTGACCCGATCAGGTCAGGATCAAGTTAAATATTTTGCGCATTAAAATTTGAGTAAAAATGAGGTAGAGAAAGAAAACTTCAACTCTGAGCTCGAGTTAATTGTTTTGACATGACAAAATTCTAGCCTAATGAATAAGCCTAATTAAGTAAGCTTTAAACCAATGTATCCGTTAATACTTCGTGTATATTAATTTACAGTGAGTCCGTGTCGATTGAAATTCTTGAGAACTGTTTTTCAAGACAATAACGTTTTTGCCTTGATAAATTACATGAAATCACTATATCTCACTACTACAATATCGACTCACTTATGAAAATATTCACTTTTGTGGTATCGAACTGCGAAGTAGATTTTTTACGTTTTCTCGATTTTAATGGTAAATCTCGTTTTAACGATCAGCAGTAATCGGCTAATATCTCATCTGCATTGGTACCGACGCTCCATTTCATTTCAATATCTTTGTGAAATCTCTTTAACTACTTTTCACTGTAATCACCAAAATTTTCTAAAAAATAATCCACATGAGAGTGTAAAAATGTAATTTAAGATTCATTAAGCAGAATAGGTTTTTAAAACGTGCTACCAAATTTGACACTACTTCTTTATAGTTGGGACGCTTTCTATTTCCTAGAAAATTTTCGATGAGTTCCTTAAAACGTAACCATCCATGCTGCTTTTTCGTTTTCTCTCATTTTACTAACAAAAATATGTTCCTTTAAGCATTGGCCATCTTTAGTTAGGGCTTTTACCCATTGTTTCATGAGTCCGAATTTGATGTGCAGAGGTGGAATAAGGATCCTTGCTGGTCAAACAAGTGGCACTTACCATCAAAGGTTTCTCTAGGAAGCCAGATGCTCTTCACGTAATGGTTTTTTCAATCCCGACTATCCCATTCACATAAAAAGTAAGGAGTTTTTGTGAATCCTGATTGTTGGCCCAGTTGTGATGATCCACAAAAATTTGCCATTATGTTCGTATTTGATCCTATTTAAGACTATCTGCATATTACAGTACCTACATGTCTTTTAATATCACAGAATGTATGGATACATAATGTTTTATGTAGTAAAACAGATTTCATGTTTCTCTTTGACGATAAGTTTGTAACATCTATGTTTGAAGTGATTCATCAATTCAGCTATATTATTGCAGTAAACAAAGGAGAATTCTTCATCGTTAGTGGAAATATTTACGAAATTCCTGTAACGGTCAAAATTGTAATAATAAATATCAATTTAATGCTTTGTCAGTATTAAGGCAAATGAACTATGTTTCCTGGCGAATATTGCTAATAGATTAAATATATTTATGTGTAAAACCGTTGTGCTGAAGAGGTAAAAATATGTACGATGTGAATCGATAGATTGCAATAAAAGGACAGTTTAATAAATGCGATACATAGAGTAAAACGTCTTCAAATTTCATTACGTTCCATCTCTTCCCGATGGCAAGAAGCTTTCACTTTTCCGTCTTACTTGGTATTTTGCTTTTAGCCATGATGCTAGGAGCTCTGCTCCATCCTTTGCCAGACCCAAATTTCGACCACGATCATTTATTTATTTTTTTTTGGCATATTGTTCCTGTCTTTTTTATGACGTGATATGGAATATATTTGTCGTCACTAGTATCACTAACACTTTAATTGTTACCCCGATTTTCTTCCTTGATATTTTGGTGAAATATTTCTCCCTGCTCATAAAACCCAATCAAATTCATCACTTTGGGGTTCAAACCCAAACAAATTTTTATGCTTATAAAAATATGTTTGGTTAAGAATCAACATATGAAAGCTGCTTATCTTTCCCCAAAAACGTGTAAATATATTGGTTTACTTTGTTAGTAATTGATTATCTATATTTGACTTTGAACTGACCTAAACCCAAATCTGATCGAGTCAAAGGACACCGGATTCATCAACCCAAAAAAACATATAGATATGTGGCTTTACTTTTTCGGCAATTGATTATCTATATTTGATCTGAACTGAATTCAGAGCAAATCGCATCAAACGGATCTCGGATTCGAATTCAGCGACCCCGAAAGCATTTAGATACAAAGGTCCTGTTTTTCAAACCTCCCACTTTTTTTGTGGGGCTGTGTTATTAGCATGATTTTGTAAATAAAACTTTGTGCACTGCCTCATGAGGTGTCCTGTCTAAGAATATACAAAGATTAAGTCGCCGAATTTCTGTTGTTTTTCCTAATACAGGGTTTAAGAATTTGACTGCCATTACTTCAGCATGAGATGGAGTAATCATAAATGAACAAAAAAGTTGTATATTATAGGGGCGTAAGATTAACAGTTTCATCACAACGTGACAACAGCGCTTAACCTAATGCTAGCCAGCTGAAGCATACCACGTGTGCACGCGGCAGGCTTGTCCTACGGAAAAAATGTAAACAACTATTACTGTGAAACATTTAGTAAATTTCAAGACAATTGTTTTCCAGTTTTTAAATAAATAAAATAAAATGTATCGATTTTGTATTAAGAAGATAGTGTTGTGCTTAAATTTTAGCTCGGATTTTAGTAATTATGAATCTCTTAAAACAGGAAGTTAACTTTTAATCAAATTATGAATTTGAAAAATATGTAATTAAAGTACCCAAAGATTCACGTCGTCCAAATAATCAGGTAATTACCAAAAAGCAAAATTCCATAATTTTTAAACGCACAAGTATAAAATTTTAAATTTATTACTACGTTAATTAGAATTCAGCATAAACAAGTTCAAAAAAGTGATAAACATTGTATTTTATTATATTCTATGCCTGCAGTCAATATTCCTTAATTAATCAAACTTTTGTACATCAAGTTGGAGAATTTGATAATTTTTTTCTCAGAAGTGGTTGAGTTTAGGACCCATGTCATATAAGGTTTTCTTGTTTATTTTAATGTATTCTATCGTCTGTTAAACTTAAGGCAGTCAAACTTCTAACACTCTGTATATTATACTTCTAATCTTTTGGCCAAATCTCAGTGTTATTAGAGATAGATATATTAAACCATATATCACTGTAATTCTAGAAATGATTGTAATACAAGCATGTCAAAGTATTCCAAGCGTTCTATTAAAAAAGATTTCTTTATTTCTATACTTAACATTCATTTGTTCATTTTGAGTTCGATATGTCATCAGTTTTTTATCAACATTTGTGTTCTATTTCTTGTAAAAAAATCTCTATCTGGATGTGAAAATATAAATAAAAGCCATGCACAATTCAATTTAGCCACCAACTTTTTACTTTAAAAATGTGTATAATTTTCAAATTTTTGCCACGAAATTGAGACAGAAACCAAAATTACGTTGGATGCGGCAAAAAAAGATCATCTGATGATAAACGTATTGACGTATTACTCAGTTCTAAATAAAAGTATTGTCAAGTATTCACCCTGCATATTTTTAACGATAAATAATGTATGAGCATGTTTTTTGAATAATTTTACTTTCTGGAATAAGACCGTGAATAACAACCTTGAAACTATTTGTGTGAATGTCTCGTTACGGTACTGACGCTCATCGCCTAAATCTCGTGTAGTAGATCCCAATGTTGTTTGCCCGCGATGAACGCTGGGCATTCAGCGGTCGTGTTACAAATTGCTTTTATTTAAAATGTTTGCATTGGACTTCAGGGGACCCTCTCCGGCAAGGATTGTCAGCATCCAACCCTGCTTTAAAACCACAGCTTTATGTAAATGCGTTTAGAGTTCTATTAAAAAAGTTACCACACATTACTGGTAAAGACATTATTTATGGCTCGTTCTGGTTGCAATGATATTGTATCGATTGATTAGAATAGAGTTAGCAATTTTCGAATTGGTTGCATGTCGCGTCGGCTTAGAATTTTTGATAAAGTTCCTTGGTTATTTTTCATGTGAGTCCAGCTCAACTCTTCTTCTGAAGAAAAGGGTTATGTAAGGGTTAAGTATTTTGCTCCAACAGTACGTCACAATAAATAATCGGTATCAAAGCAAGGCGAAAGAAACTACGGAATTTGAACATAAGATGTGTTTCTGAGTCCTTCCTGACTTATCAGAGAAAAAATGGGCGGTCGTGTTAAATATAATAGGGGACAATTGATGTATTTGAGTTACTCTAAGTTATACCACAGTAATAAATTTTGTATAGTACACGGTTCTGTTTAGTTTATTAGAGTTATATTTTAGTGAATTGATAAATATTTTGGAATGCGCAACATCATCTTAATCATGTATCAAAGGCTATACATCCTCATTTCGGATGCATTTTACATTCATATAATTAGTATAGTTAGATTTCATGCTATATTTAATATTACATAATGTTAGATAGGTACATGAGTTTAATTACTCAGTATGCATATATATTGTTATGTTTTTTTATTTGTTTGTGAAAAATTATGTTTTTACTATGCCCAGGCGCCAATAAGAACTCGACTTATAAAGTAGTTCGGCTATAGTTTACTCAATTTTATATAGAAAATGAAAAATTTAATTTAACATCAAATAAACATAATTAGGTTTTCAAACAATTGACAAATTTTATTCTTAGTTACTATTCTAAATCTATTAACTATCCAATTCTGGTTATAGAGGGTGAAATTTCGAAATTATAGTCGACTTTTATGTTTTAATAGAAATTTCAAATTTATAAATTTTTATGTGATATACGAATTCGTACGATTTAAGTTAAATTGGCCTTTGTAAAATATGCAACTCACGTAACGTTTGAGAGTACTGTTGGTTTCGACGCTGCAATCCGGGTGGTGCTGTGAATCTCCAGCTGATCGATGTCTGATCCGTCCGGTCGATGCAGAAAAACTGGTCCCTTGCACTCGATCTTCCAAAGGATGGTTATGTTTGCACTTCACTTATCATTGTAATTTTTTTATGGCACTTCACTACTTTTTAAATTGGAAATTTACCCCAGACACTTTTGTTTAAATGGCACTTATTCCCATTGTATAAATTCCTGTGTGTATTTGATTTTTTGAGAAATTTTATAACCACTGGAACATTCTAATTTTTGACATGTGTCAGAAGACTATTTGCTGTCTTTGACGTTTAAAACGGGTAACTTCATATACATTTGTTTATTTATTATTGACTTGCTTTTGTTTGTTTGAGGAATGTTTGAACGATGTTTCTGATTCGACAACTTATGAAAGACTGGCTACTAGAAACCCTGAATTATAAACTGAAAACAAATGAAGCTGTCGTTATGGAAACGTTATTTTGAAGTTTCTTGAAATTTTTAAACTGGAATTATGATGTATGTTTTTGCAGCATGACACTGATATATTCGGATTCTACATAATTTTCTACAAATTTTCGTACCTACGTATTACGTTCATTTTCAAACTTTATACAAAATTTTCCTAATTTACGAGAATTTAACCAAACTATGCTATTTAGCTTAATTCTATGTCACTAATATTGTTCCACAACATTGATATTTAGTTATTTTCACTATTCTGAACAGTTTTATCCTGTATGAATTAACTAATGACTGAAATTTTTTCAGGTTCACCCTTCTTTGACAACTAATAATGTTTATACACTACTTGGAATGTAAATTGGGATTTAAATACAGTCTTGTATGAATAGAAGGTCTTTTTAACACAACACAGGTCATTTTACATATGAGAAATACCTTTTACACAATAAATTTTACACAATGCTGAGTTATGGGTTTGACATTTCGAAAATCGCTTTTAGAAGTTGTACAAAGAACTTTAATTTTGATTCCACTTATAAATATTTAATTAATTTAATTTATAAGTGCAACTCCTTCTTTCACTCCGATAATCTACCTGTCAAAATTTTAAATTTTTCAAATTTCCCAAAACCAATGCTTCTATATGATAAATAACTTTATAAAATTATACATTTTAACTTTCTACTGTGTATTATTGCTTTCTTCAGCCTATTTAATTTAAAATTTTGCATTATTTAGTTTATTTTGACAGATTGATATTATCATGTAACAATTTTGCCTTTTTTTATGTACAAAAACTTTGCGTGCAGCTTAAGTTTGACGAGTCTCCCAAGATTTGACTACGAGGAAACTTCAACAGTGGTAAGTTTTCCCGTGATTTTCAGGAAAACATGTCAATCTGGCAGCAATGTAATGACCAGCACTTTTTTTAAGATTAAATGAAAGATATATTTTTTTAAACTCCGCAAAAAATTTGTCCGACAAAAATTTTGTCATTTTGAGTTTGTCCCCCACCCCAAATATGTCAATTTGGTGACATTATGGATGGTGACAACCAGCAAGCTGCTTTTTCTGGGAGGGTTTGGTAATACGATTTGAAATGAAAGTATCTTATTGTCCGACAAAATTCTTGAGAAGTTTTTGCAGTCCGACGCCCCGTAGATGTCAATTTAACGACAACATGGCTGGTTATAACCAGCGGTCATTATTTAAAAAAATGCAATCTGAGAATTTAATTGTCCGACAAAATTATCGGTTTTTTTGCTTGTCTGACAAAATTAAACGATAAAATTTTGCGGTTTAACATAATGTAGAAGAAAAATTTATATTTAATAAAAAAAATATATGAATAAAAAAAATTTTGTTAAAACTTCTCAAATTTCAAAATAAATATAAATACTAAATTATTTTTTTTATACAATTATTACAAAAAAATATATATACAGGGTGTCCCGTTCTATTTCAAGAAAACTTGTGTGCAAGTTCCTCATGGGAAAATAATAGGGGTTTTTTTTCTTAGACGCCCTGTTTTCGAGATACAGTGTGTTGAAGTTGTTTCCATCCTTAATTATCTTTAAATCGGCTAAAGATAAAAATGTCAAAATTTGTACACGAGTAAACATCAACTGTGCGTTAAGAATAATGTTCAAACGGTTTCTTTCTGATAGCAGTGTCGCCGATGCAGGTAATTGGAGAGGTACAACCGAAAAAAAAATATGTTAAAAGTTAAAATTTTTTACATTTCCAAATGGTTCTGTAACAACTTTAAAGCATACTACAAAAAAAGGTATACTTGTCGAAATTCGGTAGCATGTACCGTTTTCGAGGAAAACATTAGCTGGCGGACTGGCAACAGTCTCAAGAATAAAACTAAAGTTCAGTAATTTCAAATAATACATTTGAAGAAGATAGGCCGCGACCAGCACATTATTTAATCATTTCTTAGCATACAGCTTATCTTTTTAAAAATTAACTCAGTGATAGCTAAATCAGAAAAATCTTCTCTTAATTGTTTTTATGTGCTCATAATAAAGTAAAATGGCACACTGAAGAGAAACAGAAACTCAAATCTGAGTAAAATTTAGTTTTGCCAAAATACTTCATCAAGAAATTGCACCTGTACTCATATTAACACAGTTAAAAATTTCACTCAATTTGGCATGGACGTAAATTAAGACTTTATTTACTGTGGGTACTTAAAATACAAAACTTTAAATATTTTACAGTACATATTCAATTAAATAATAATTCACTATAATTAAGTTGTTTTTTTTTTGAGACTGTGAATTACATAATATAATAACAATTTGTGAATACATTGCTTATAAGAGAGTTTTAGCACTCATAGAGTCAAAAATTTAATTACGAATTTAAATAAACTAGCTGACAAACAAATAACATAATTTAAACTTGGTATAGTTATCTACGAACACAGTAAAGCATAATAATTATATTCAGATATTATTCACAGCACTGAAGTTTTATATGTTCCGTGATATAAAATTTTAAAACAGCACAGAGATACACAATAGGTTGCAACAGTTTTTTTTTAGGTAGCCGTAATTAATACCCACACAGTGTCATATAAGGCCCTATTAAAAGAGCTAAAATAAAAATTTATAAAAACTCCACGCTTGCCTCAACTACCGCAAGATATACAAAATTAATTTATCTCTAGCTTTCAACGCTTGTAAGAGTGGGTAAAAAATAGCCGTGTATTTATTGCGATAGGCTGTGTGAAACCACCCTCGTCCCTTTGTGGTTAACAGATCATTAAGATAAGCATAAAAATTTAATAGAAATGATTCAAGTGATTTATGAGAGTTTCCAACACTCCATTTGAAAGAAAAAAGTTTTTTATTAAATTACAATATTTCAAAGTTTGAAGGAACGGAAAAACTGAATGGAGTTATTATACGTTTACGTCTTTCCGTTAGAAAAGTTGGGATATATTTGGTTACGGATTTTCTCATGTCAGGTTGTAAGCCTAAATTATGACATTTGTTCGACTCAACTGAAATTGTGCATTTTTCGTAAACTGTTGATGCAATATATTTTCGTAATTTAGTATTTGTATTTCTATATTAGTCAATCACTGTGGACGTATTCTTCCTGTTAATAATTTGAAATATCAAACTTTGTCCACCCGCTGTGAGATTAAATTAGGCTGTCAAACTTTATAACTAGATTAGGCTTTCAAAAATAAAAAGTTCAAATAAACACAACTCCCAAAATATTTCTAAATAAGATATCTAATATCTAATCTATATCTAATATTTCTAAAATCTGCTTTGGAAATGAATCAGAACTGATGCTGTAGGAGTAAAAACTACCACAACAGTTTTGTTTATTACAAGTTTTATTGGGAAATTTAAAAATGTTATTTTCTGAAGAAGAAGAATTATCCTGTTCCCTAGGACGGACGTAGGCTAATAACCTCAGGAAGTGATCAAGCTAACTGGATACCGGATTGATGGATTGTTACATTTTCATGACTGACTGTTAAAATCAATTTTACTCGAGAGCGGTATATCCTGTTGAACTGCTTTTTTCAGAAAAAACAAAATTTTTTAATTATGCGACAAAATTTAAGAAAAAATAAAAAGAAATACGGTGGGAAACATCAAATTCCCTGACATTTATGAATATTTTTAATTCCTGACCATACCCTTTTTTTATAAAGAATAATGAATTCCCTAACTTTTCCCGGTATTCGCGGCCGCTACGTACCCTGTCTACATCCATATCTTGCAATTTAGACACAAAGAACTGGATTATTATTGCCTGACCAGCCGCATTTTCGAAGAAGTATGGTCCGGTGATGCCTCCAGCCTAAAATCCGCACCAAACAGTGACATGTTGTGGATGCATTTGTTTATCAATAATCACTCATGGATTTTCTAAACCTCAAAAGCGACAATTTTGTTGATTCAGCAGTCACGTTGCCTTTTTTTTTATTGGTGACACTTAACCGCACAAATTAGACAATATTAAAATCTTGCATGCATTTTGGAACGACCGATAATATACTACTTTTTAATTAATGACACTGTAAGATGCAACTATTCTTGAGTAGATTGAGTTATATCTCATTTAAAATAAAACCTTGTTTTATAAAGATAAGCAGTTTAGATCGGAAAATTTTGTAATGTGCACAGCTATTCTAAATCCTTCATTTTGAAGGTGCCTTTTTATGTTCTAGAAGACAACTCAGAAACAAAAATAAATTTGAAATACTAAAGTTATGGTTAAAAATAATAATGCTTATGGACTTTAGGATTAAATTTCCAAAATATTCAGAAGCTTTAAATCTGTGGGGTTGTTAGTAATAGCTAACGAATTGACATAAAAATTCAGTAAATTTTTAACTTTAGTTAGATAAATCATTAGAAATTTTCATCATTCCATGTCGAGCATCATCAGAAAAGATTTTTTTTTCAAAATTTCAACACTGCATCTTGAAAACAGAATTTATGTTCATTCTTCCATAGGATTTGTTTTTCTTCCATCAGAATTCCACTAGAACTCAAGATATTTTTTTCTGAATACCAATAGAAGAACTTATATCTATAACATCATTCCTGGGAGGTAATACAGTAATTTATTTTATCGAACAGGCAGCCGTGGATTTGACCACATTTAAGAATAAATTTAACACCAATCATTTTTAGTTTTCCAACTTTCATGTATAATTTATTAACTTTTTCAAGACCGGTAATGCGCTAATGGACTTCTATAGTCAATAAAAAATAAACACCGTTGGACGCTACTGTGTATAGGAGAATGGAACAAAAGTGGAGATCAAATTAATTAATCCAAGTCACAAACAGAGCCCGCGAGAAAGATAAATCAATCAAACCGAAAAAAGTGCCTATTGTGGTTTTCACAGCAACAAAACTTCAATCAGTTCCAAAGCTCTCGAGTGCAAAGTTATATTTCTGCTGAATTTAAGAAGTTGAAGTCTCAGCTGATATATAGTTTGTCTTTCTTCTTATGAAATTATTATATAATGCGTATGTGAAAATTCGCCACAGTTCATAATCATTAGATTTAGAATACTTGACCCTTCTCGTATAATCTAATTTACGAAATATTAATTTTTGAATTATGGAATTAAATTGGGGCTAGTGAAGTGTAGAAATATTTTTTTCTTGTACAATACATTCTTCAAAATCATGTAAAGTTTAATTGTATCTCATGAATAGGGTTTGAGTTATCTGCGTATACATCTATATATCATTTCTGGCTCTTTGAATGAAATAGACGTGCTACTGTTAAATTATAGGTTTTTAAATATCTCTTCATATTATAATAAGAAAATTGAATAAATCAAATGTATGTGTGGTGGTTAGGGTACCACAGAAAATATTAAGATTTATGTCGTGAAAATTAGGATGTAGGGCTTTTGGATGTGATCTGTTTAAATAAAGCAATGGCTTCTTTATGAACTGAAAGATGACATCAACTTTGTTATTAATAATGGTATGCTTTATTGCTTTTTTGACTTTCGCTAACTCTTGAGGCAAATTAGTAATTCATTCTTATTCCAAAATTAAAGAATTTTCGTGAAAATTAATTACACAGCCACACAAAAAAAAAAGTGGCAGGTCCGAAAGACAAGACATAGTATCCATATGGTTTTGGGGTCGCCGAATTCGAATCCGGTGTCCGTTTGACTCGATCAGATCAGGTTTAAGTTCAGTTCAAGGTCAAATGTAGAGAATCAATTGCCAACAAAGTAAATCTACATATCTATAAGTTTTTGGGGTCGCCGAATCCGAATCTGATGTCCGTTTGACTCAATCAGATCTGGGTTGAGGTCAGTTGAACGTCAAATGTGGAGAATCAATTGAAAAGAAAGTAAGCTTACATATCTATACGTTTTGAGGGTCGTTGAATCCGAATCTGATGTCCGTTTGAAGCGTAGGTTTAGTTTGTTGACAATTGATTTTCAATATTTGACCTTGAACTGACCTTAAACCAGAGCTAATCGTGTCAAACGGACACCGGATTCGGATTCAGCAACCCCAAAACCATATGGATACAATGGTCTTGTCTTTCGGACCTGGCACTTTTTTATTGTGAGGCTGTGTTATTATTTAGGATTATAGTACCTAGTTTGAATATTGGGCTTTAAAAAATGCAGAAAAAGTAAGTGACTATTAGTGTTTAAGGAAAACAAAAGAATATAAAAAGTATGATTATGAATAGACAAGAGCATTGACCCATTTCCAAAAAGTGGTACTGGTACAATTAATTAAATAAGTATTTTCGTCAAATGTCTTCAAATGATTTATTAATATTTTTTCAACAGTTGAGCGGATGGAAATTTAGAACCTTGAATTATTATTAAGGCTTCCGAACCTAAAAATCCTACTAAAATATACTCGCATGGTTTCAGGAAACACTCTATGTATACAAGGTGTTAGAAGTTTGACTGCCTTAATTTTAATAGACGACATAATACATTACAATAAACAAAAATACCTTATATGACATGGGGCCTAATCTCAACCATTTCCGAGACGAAAATTATCAAAATCTCCAACTTGATGTACAAAAGTTCGATTAAGTAAGGAATATTGACATAACTGCGTGCATAGAATACCACAAAATACAATGTTTATTACTTTTTTGAACTTCTTTATGCTTAATTCTAAAAAATAATTAGCGTTCTAATAAATTTAAAATTCGATAAAATTCATATCGATCAATGTGACAACGACGCAGCGATTATAACACGAGGTACTAAGCTGTCCACTAATACACAATTCAGTTGGTATCTGGAAATCGACCGTGACGGAGTGTTTTTTGTGTACCACTATTTTCTTTTCTTGAGGTGTTTCTCCTTGATTTTTAAAAATGTTTACCACACGTGATAATTTTCTAGCGAGTGCGCGAAAATTGGATTCGAAAGTGTCATGCCTGCATCGAAAATGGTGGTGGATATTTTGAGCATATGTTGTATTTTGTTTTGTACTTGTGCGTTTAAAAATTACTGAATTTGGTTTTTTGGTAAGTACCTAAATTATTTTTAATACGTATGATTATTTGGACAACGTGAATCTTTAGGTACTTTAATTACATATTTTTCAAATTCATAATTTGATTAAAAGTTAAGTTCCTGTTTTAAGAGATTCATAATTACAAAAATTCGAGCTAAAATTTAAGCACACTATCTTCGTACTACAAAATCGATACATTTTTATTTTATTTATTTAAAAACTTGAAAATAATTCGCCACGGTAGCGCAGTCGGTCGAGAGTGCGGTGGCAAGCATTTCTCGGCTAGGCTGCCTACTCTGGTCCGGGTTCGATCCCCGGTGTCGGCACTGGCAATGTCGATGGATAATGGGTGTTTGTCCGCGTTTTTTCAAGTGTAGCCCCCTTCCGCACAAGCCTTTGGCTTTTGGATTTGGGGGTTGTCTCATTTCTGTGGTGTGTTTTATGTTTTATGTTTTTAATTGTCTTGAAATTTACTAAATGTTTCACAATAGTTGTTTACATTTTTGTTTTTCTAGGAGAAGTTTGCCGCGTGGTCTGCATCAGCTGTGTAGCATTAAGTTAAGCGCTGTTGTCATGTTGCGATGAAACTCCCCAATATTAATACTCGGTGTATTTTGAAAACTTGTTAATCTTATCCCCTGTAATATACAACATTTTTTGTTCATTTATGATTACTCTATCTCATGCTGAAGTAATGCCAGTCAAACTTCTTACACCCTGTATATGTATACACGCGGTGTCTCATATTTAATAATGCATTGTAATATCTTCTTAACGAGGCACTTTCAAGAAAAACCTTTTAAACAAGAGTTGTAGGGTTCTGAGGGGGACATTCGATGGTGACATTGACCTTAACACGAAGGTCAACCATAGAGGTCATTTGAAGGTCAACTTGGATTTTTAGATATGATAGATGTACATCTAACAACGGAAATTAATAGATCGGAAAATTTTACATTCAGGTATGTCTTTATGTTATGAGTGAAAGTGACTAAAAAGGGTTATTTTAGAGTCAAATAAGGTTCTGAATAAGATTTGTGTGTTTGCAGACCCATTAAGTTAAGGCAAAATCGTTATGTCCCAACCAGTCAAGGCAAGATCGTTTCGACCCGGTTGACCGGAAGTGCGTTCCCGAAAAATATCGCAAAAATCTTATTTAGAACATTATTTTTGACCCTAAAATAACCTGGTAGAATCAATTTGACATAACATAAAGACATATCTGAGCGAATAATTTTCCGATCTATCCATTTTCGGTGTCAGAAAAAGGGGCTTCATATCTAAAAATCCAAGTTGGCCTTCAAATGACCTCTACGGTTAACATTACAAGGTCACCATCGAATGTCCCCCTCAGAACCCTACAACTTTTGTCTAGAAGTTTTTCTTGAAAATATTGCAATGCATTATTTAATAGGACACCCTGTATACAGGGTGTCTCACGGTGACGGCCCATTAGAATTATTTCAGAGACTACTTCGATTTGAATTTTGAAAAATTGGGATACCGGATTTTCGGGCATGCCCTCCTCAACTAAAATAATGGCGTCCACGTACCACTTCCGCTTATACCGGAAGTCACCATCAACTTGCTTATTTTAAATGGAACACCCTATATATTATTGCAATTTTGGATTCTACGTGTTAGGTGGACTTTCATGAAGATTCCCTATAGAAAAACATACAGGGTGTTCCATTTAAAAAAAAAAGACTTATGAAGGTTTGAAGTTAACTAAACTCGGCATTAAATTTTTAGCACCCTGTATGCAATGCACTTTGAAAGTATGGATGGGAAGTTTAGGGCTCTAGCTACCTCCCCCCCTATAAATATTGTTGCTTCATCTTTCTTACTATAAAATACACATGGTTTGAAGCTAGTCACTGCTTCTCTCCATTTTTTTGAAAAAAATTAAATACCTCGAAAACGGTTAATTCTAGGAATAGGGAAACTTCATAAAAGTCCACCTAAAATAACACATAGAATCCAAAATTGCAATAATATATGGGGTGTTCCATTTAAAATAAGCAAGTTGATGGCGACTTCCGGTATAACCGGAAGTGACATGGGGACGCCATTATTTTAGTTGAGAAGGGCATGCCCGAAAACCCGGTATCTCAAATTTTCAAAATTCAAATCGAAGTAGTCTGAAATAATTCTAATGGGCCATCACCGTGAGACACTCTGTATATATAATATATACCTACATAATGTGAACAAAATACAAATTTTAGCCATTAAAAGTTTCACAAGCACTGCCGTTAGGTGTTAAAATATAAGTAAAAACCCGGCATATTTCTAATGCTTCCTGACCCTTGTCCTCGTCCTAGTCCTTTGTTTACTTATGAAAATGAGTGTACAGCAGCAGCACCAAGTATGTTTCTCAAATTATGACCCTCATCCGCTTTGCGAGTTTGAAATTAATTTGGGTAATGTGTGTGTACTACATGGATGCGGAACGCGTAAAGCTGATGGTCACAACAAAAATTTAATATCTGCGGGATACGTGTTGTGGGGTTGGGTTCGGCAGCATAAACAATTTCGTGGAATCTTTCATATTTTTTTGACTGGAATTTCATTTAGCGAATTACTAATTATTGCTAATAAAATAAGGTAAAACGTAAAACCTGTGCATAAATATGCTGTGTGTCCAATGCGAAATTCAGATATTCAGAATAACTCGAAAAATTTTTTATTAATGTTACAGTTGAAAATTGTGGTGGTGAATAAGGCCTTCGAGAAACTTATACGTGACAAAAGACCATTTTGTAATATCCACAGCAAATAAAGAAACAAAAATATTTCAGTGAACAAGACTTCTAACTGCTACTTATGGGAAACAACTACTCTATGTAACTACTATAGAATTACAGGAAACTAATAAATAATAAAGTAGTAATAAATAATTATCCAAAATAAAAATATATTGAATGTCCTAAATACCTAATATGTCTGAACATTATTAACATAACAACATATACCTAACGAAGTGAAATTATTGTTTGGCTAAGATTAATCATATAAAAAAACAGCTCCTACGAGATCTTTTTATCTCCACATTTTACTTCAGATTAACGTATATTTTATTATTAGCTATTATATTATACAGGGTGTCCCAGAATAACGTGTACAACGGGAGACCACAGATTCGTGGACTAAAAATAGGCAGATTTAGACTAATTCACCTATATCGGAAATCGCTCCGTTTGGCCGCTAGATGGCCTCAAATTTCATGAAATTTTATTGAATTTTGTAAATAACTCTAATACGCACTATTCGATTTTAATTATTTTTGGGGTGTGGACTTTTGCTTTCAATCTACACATTCTGGTGTTATACAGAGTGTTTTCAAAATTTACAACACCTACAAAATAGATGTTTGGTGAGAATATCCGTTCATAACTTTTTCCTCTTACGGGAAATAATGACAACTATTTTGTATTTGATTTATGATACCATTTGGAAGTTTTTAGGCCTCTTGTAAAATTTTGATTAAATGAGCGGTTTGGATACAAAAAAAATAGTTTTCAAATGTATACATTATCTTGCCACCCATATTACAATAGGTACTTAACAAAGTGCTAGTACGCTCTGATTTGCAGGTTGACTGTAATTTCAGTTTAATATTTAAATCATTGTACCTGCCAATTCTGTTTTACTAGAAGCGGAATAATAAATATTCACAATGAACATGTGTATGCTGAAGAAAACCACATACTGTCAAAGTGAAACATTATTAGCATGAATTTCGCATCAATGTTTGGTTTGGGATCATTGATAGCATTATTATCGGTCCTGTTATTCTACCCCATTCTACTGAATGGAGAATTTTATTTACAATTTTTGTAAAACCCAAGTTATTGGAAGGTGTGCCGTTTTACTCAGAGCTAACATGTGCTTTATGCATGACGGCGCATTTCACTGCAAATGTCCGGCAGTAGGTATCTACACCAAATATTCCCTCGTCGATGGATCGTTAGAGCGGATAATATTCCTGTTAATTGGCCTGTACGTTCACCAGACTTAACACCTTGCGACTATTATCTTTGGGGCACTCTGAAAACGACAGTGCATACTTCCACATCTAACACTGAAGAAGAGTTGTGGAGGCATATCCAAAATGCCATAAATGTATTAAAAAATAGCCCTCAAGAACTGCAAAAGGTGTCCTTTAACTTTCTTCGCCGAATTAACCTTTATTGCAAAAACAACGGTGGTCATTTTCAACAGTTTTTGTAATAAGTTGTACTAAATTTAATAACTTCAACTTTGTTACTTTTATCTCCAGCATTTTTTATTGTATTTCATTGTTTTTATGAATTATTTCAATAAAATTAGGCACGTTGTAATTAACTCTAATTCGTCGTACCTATGTGTGTATCCATATCGAAAAATAGAGTAAGTAACATGTGGTATGTATATTTTATCGTTGTAAACACTCATTAAGAATTGGCAGGTACAATGACTCAAACTGAAATTAGTCAATCTACAAAATTAGTGACTACTAGCACTTTGTTAAGTATTGTAAAATGTGTGGCAAGATAATGTAGACATTTAAAAAATATTTTTTGTACCCAAACCGCTCATTTAATTTAACATTTTAGAAGAGGCCTAAAAACTTGTATCACCTATCAAATAAAAAATAGTTGTCATTATTGCCCGAAAGAGGAAACAGTTATGAACGGATATTATCACCATACATCAATTTTGTAGGAGTTGTAAGTTTTAAAAAATACTCTGTATAGCACCAAAATATGTAGATTGAAAGCAAAAGTCCACAACACAAAAATAATCAAAATCGATTAATACGTATTCGACTTATTTACAAAATTCAAAAAAATGTCACGAACTTTGAGGGCATCTAGCGGTCAAACGAAGCGATTTCGGATATAGGTGAATTAGATTAACACGTTCACTGCGGTACATACCTCCGGGGGTATGTACTCATTATAAAAAATATGCGAATCTCAATAATCACATTTTTACTGTATCTTGTGGAAGTTGCAGAATCTGTGCTTTTTAGAAATAATGATTTTTCTATTATTTTCTTTTTAAAACTCTTTGCGAATGAAAACGTTAGTATCCTAGGATATATAGTTGCAGATACATGCAAGTTTATAGCAATAATTGTGTTATTTTAATATTATAGTGTCAAATGTAAAAAAATTACATATCCCCAGGGATATGTACCGCACACAGAAGAAGTTTTGTTACATATCCCCGAAGATATGTATCGCAGTCAAGGACAAAGTACATTGAGATTATCTCGCAGTGAACGTGTTAAATTTGCCTATTTTGATATCTGTGGCCTTCCGTTGTACACGTTATTCTCGGACACCCTGTATAAAAGTTCACATCCCACTACAGGGATCTCGGAAACGGTACGAACTAGATTAAATGGGGGCAAAGTTGCGTAATCAGGGGACCAACATTATGCTTCTAAAAAATCAAGGCTAACATGGCTAATTTTGGCAGTCTGTTTTTGTTTCATTTCAGCCTTGTTTGAGGTGATATTGGAAAAAGAACACTTTCTCATGGTAATTTTTTACCATCTATCGTCTAACGTTTCATTTTTCCAAGACCATCATCAACTTCCTTTTTTTAAATACGGCCCTATAAATTTTATTACATTTTTTGCAAGCCTTCATGACCCCAAATACTGTACTGCCTCAGCCTGAACCAGATTCAGACGTTTTGTTTCGAAAAATTCATCTTCAATGTAGATAAAAATTTCCAAATTTATATAAATTTTTTATTTAGATTTTTATGATTGAACTATCGAACACTCTAAGTGTCGTTAGATCCTGTGAAATTGAATTTTGAGCACTCGGGAAACTTAGAAATAACTATGGGCACGAGATTAAATGTCTAATAATGTTTGATTGTAATACGTGATGATAATAGTTTAAATAACTAGATGTATTTCATAGGGTTTAACGACACTTAATAAATCAACAAACACAAAAATCTAAATAAAAAGTTAGAAAATTTTGGACGAATACATTGAAGATGAATTTTTCGAATCAATACGTCTGAATCTGGATCAAGCTGAGGCAGTACAGTATTGGGGCTCATGAGGACTGGCAAGTAATGTAATAACATTTCCAGGGGCGAATTAAAAGAAATTTGTTGGTGGTGCTGGAAAGACGAAACGTTACATATAAAAATTGATTATGCCATTCGATAAAGGGCAAAAAGTTGCCATGTCTTCTTTTTTTAATATTACCTCAAACAAGGCTGAAATGAAACAAAAACGGATTTCCAAAATTTCAATTTTTTTCAAATATTTCGAAAAGTAATAATGAATCAGAATTATAATATTGGTCTCCTGATTATGCAACTTTGCCCCCATTTAAACTAGTTCGGATTCGAAGCATCTAAATTTAAAATGAAAAAGGATAAGGATAATAAATTATTTAAAAAGTCTACTATAATTTTGCATTATTGATATATAATATGGATATGCTAAGAAAACTTAAAAAGAATAGTTGTTTAGGTATATATAAAAAAAATATTTTGAAAAATAATGAATGATAAATTATTTGAAATATTATGAATGTTTTTGATTTTTAGAATTTAATTAATTAACTTTTATAATAATAAATTTAACAATAAAATTTCTTTTGAAAATGTTTCTGATCCAGAACGAAACGTGAAGTAAAAAATCTCTACTCTTTCTTTCATCTTTCTACATAATTACATTTATACTTTGCAGTGCAGCTGAAGAAGCAATAAAACATTGCGAAAGCTTTTACATAGAAAAAAGTGTTTTACCTTTATAAATAGGCTTTAATCCCACGAATAAGAATTTTAAATTTATATAAAACTATACATTAAATATTAAATTATGTTAAAGGTTTTATATTTCTTCAAGCAAGATAGTTGCAACTGAATTATATGTATATAAAATATACAAGACAATGTGCAATTAATTAGACTGTGACATCTTTATTATTTCAATTTAAATAAATCTAATATACTTTATACACCTACCAATGTATATTTCAAATATTAGGGAGGTTGTCGGAACGTTACAACTGAAATTCATATTGTGTAAAGCTTTAGAAACGGGAAAATGTCTATCTCATTTACAGGAAAACGCCAAGATAATTTTATCTGTATACAGAGAGAAATGTACATGCACAAGAACAGAAAGTTACATAAAACATCCATCGCGCAAGTTTAGTGTAGGTATGTATATGAATAGAAGATTATGATGTATTAAGAACGTATTAAAAATACACCGAATTTTCTAAACTGACATAATTTGAGGGGGTTGTTCCTTGCACGAAATTTATATGACCTAAGGGAAAAAATATTTATATAAATATCGACATGTGTCCGCTACGCCCCTTAAGACAATTTTATTACAATATCTCGAAAATGCTTGGAAATAATTGATAAAATTTTATACAGAGGTATAATTTATTACGAGGAATTACTTTATCTAAACCAAATTGACACATTGTTTTCAGGGGCGTCCCTACAGGGGGCAAGCCAAGATTCAAAATCAGTAACTTTTTTTATTTGTCAAAGTCGTAATTCTTTTTTTGAAAATCAATATCCTTGACCATTTCTACATAAAAAGCTATACATGTATCATATAGAGAAAATAGAATTATAAGTTATTTATAATATTTAATTTTCAATAGAAGCATAAGAAGATAAAATAGGCTTTTTCTGAAAAACCGTTGCAGATATCGTAATGAAGTGTATATCACATCAGTGATATACAGAGTGTTCCAGATAGACCTTCAATTAGACGTTTCTGGAAAACTACACGTACTGGAATTCTGAAAATTTATGTACGGGGGTTTCTCCTAATGTTCTATCGATTGAAAATATTGGCGTCACCGTGGAACTTCCGGTTCTACCGGAAATAGACGTCAACTCGCTTATTTCAAATGGAATATACTATTTTTTATTTAATATTTGGATTCTACATCGAATTTTAAGGTAAGTTTCATAACCTTACTTTATCCTTAAACTCAATCGTTTTTGAAATATTTTGACTTTTGATGAAGTAAATGTATTGGCATTTTTCGCCGCTTATCCACATGCCTCAATTAGAGACTGCATAATAAATTCACGTCTATCAATAGGAACTATTCACAGAATTCTGAAAAAGCATAAATGGAAACCATTTTCATTTATGTTAATACACCATTTACAACCTGATGATTTACCCCGACGTGTAGCGTTTTGCGAATGGTTTTTAACGAAGACTCAAGAGGATGAAAATTTCACAAAAAAAGTTATATGGTGCGATGAGGCAAAATTTTCGAAAAATGGCATGTTGAATCGTCACAACAGTCACTATTGGTCTGATGAAAATCCTCATATGACTAGAGAAAGTTATTTTCAATACTCCTGGAGTTTTAATGTTTTCTGCGCGGTGAAGGACGATAGGATTTTTGCCATACAAATTTATGACGAAAACCTAACAGGTATTTAATTCTGCTCGATTATTGAATAATTTATAGTACGTTTGGGTGTCATGCCTTTTTTTAAGCTTTGATTGCAATTTGATAGGCACAAGTCTTCACAATTTTTCTCATTGTTTTTGTGATCGTAATGAGTTACGTAAAACTGGATGAAACAACTAATTTCAATCATGTAATTTTAATAGGTATTGGATAATTAAACATCCTGCAGCAAGCCATAATACCAGCAGTGCATAATTTACATCATGATGAAGCTGCTGATGTTTGGTATCAGCAGGATGGAGCTCCACCTCACAACTCGAGGATAGTAAGCGAACTTTTCGAACAGACCTTTGACGATAGATGGATAGCTAATAATGGTCCTCATCGTTGGCCAGTCCGCTCACCTGATTTAACTCCTTTAGATAATTGTATCAGGGTATGCATTAAAGCCAAAGTTTATCAGAAACCAGCCACTACAAAGCAAGATATGATAGCTAGATTATTATTGGCTGGCTTTAATTTACTTGAACATGAGTATATTTCTCGAGCTACCGGTACTAACACAATTAAAAGGGTTGCAAAATGCCTGGAAGTAAATGGCGCTAATTTTGAACATTTAATGTAAAATAAATAACCAGTTATTATCCTACTTTCAAAATAGCATCCTCTTCTAAAGTTCTAAAGTTAAACCTAATTAAAATACAGTTATTCAAACTCCAAACTGCTTATTTGTACTTATTCAAAATTATACTTGACTACCTAACCGCTGACAACGACGTTTGATAAATATTTCCTCACATTTAAATGTTTTTCCACAGCCAACCTACAGTTAACTGTCGGATTACATTCGTCTCTGTACTTATGTTCAAATATCTCAAAATCGGTGGGAATTAGGCATAGGGAATCCTTATACCAATAGAAAGAGAATTAACAGGTGCATCTACTGGCATTATAAAACACAGGGTGTTCTATTTAAAATAAGCGAGTTATTAAACTTTCAATTTGACACAATTGGTCCGTGTTTTTAGACGCCCTGTGTAACATGCACCAACTTTCGAACATTTCAGATATTTGGACACGTTTTGGTGTGACCATCTAAAATTTCAGCTTTCTATCTTAAAAACTGGAGGAGATAGAACCGATTAAGTGTAAGTATGTTTTTTCAAAAATTTTGAAAGTCAAAATATTTAAAAATCGATTGAGTTTAAGGATAAAGTAAGGTTATGAAACTTACCTTAAAATTCGATGTAGAATCCAAAAATTAAATAAAAAATAGGACATTCCATTTGAAATAAGCGAGTTGACGTCTATTTCCGGTAGAACCGGAAGTTCCACGGTGACGCCAATATTTTCAATCGATAGAACATTAGGAGAAACCCCCGTACATAAATTTTCAGAATTCCAGTACGCGTAGTTTTCCAGAAACGTCTAATTGAAGGTCTATCTGGAACACCCTCTATATTTATTGTATTTTAATTCCATTAGAAATGATATTATTTTTCGGTCGGTTGGAATGGGTCGGGTATAGGTCTCCGTATTCGATAAACTGGTTTCTCTTTCAAATATGCTTGCATGAGGATTTCAAATTTTAGAAAATTGCATATTATAGAAATGGGCCAAAAATTTGATATATTGTTTCTTCGTCCTTAATTTGGTTTACAGTTTCACAGTTTTGATATTTTTTGTAATTACGAAACAGTTTGTTATAAAATTTTGTGTTGTGTTTTTTAATACATTTCTTTCTACGTATTTTTAAAATAATATTTGCAGTATTAAACACTTTATGAATATTATTTTTAATCATTTAGTTATTTTTTTTTAATAAAGTTTAATTTAAAATGTTGATGATATTAAAAAGTGTATGTTTTATGTCTGCTGGAATAGTACGTATAATTTTACTGTTTTCTTGTAAATGTCAAGTACATCAGCTTTAACTTAAAACACTTAAACACTAAACACTAAAAGAATTCCTCATACAAGTTGGTATTATTGCACAAATACACCAATACATAATTGTATTCGGTTTGAAAATTGGATTTTGATTTATGTGATTTGTTTCAGTGATTATTCGCTATACTGAAACACGGTATTTGAAGAGTTATTTAATTAGCCTTTGCTTATATTCGCGTTTCCATGGTTAGTATGTGAAATAGTTCAACGTAGAGCACTAAATTTTAATTGTAGCAGCTTTTTAATAACCATCAAGCGATTATATCAAACGGCTACATGAGAAACTGGCCCGTCATCGGAATTGGCTTATTAAATTTGCTATGTTAAAAAAAGACGACATTAAATAACACTGAAATAAATAGATAGACATTAGTAGGTAATAATCAACTGCTATTCTGGATATATGGTTTGTTTTATTTACCTCTTTACCTTTTAAAATAAGTTAAAATTTAAAAATGCTATCTTATTATATTTTTATTTAATTCTGAAATATACTGATCAATTTTCTCTTATGTTAGTTGACAGGAAAGATATAAGTATAATTTCCTTGGAATTCCATAGATATGGTTAGATAAACGTGGCTTTTAATTCTACTCATCTTAGAATACGCTCAGGTGTGGCACAGGGTTCTATTCCTCTTATTTTTGTTGCCCTAAATGTAAATTCCATTTATACGTAGACAAAAATTGCGATTTAGGTTTACTAGATCTAAATAATATCTAACATAGTAAAATGGTCAAAAGGTCAGAGAAAGATTAATGATGAAGAAATTTTGGTATTAGAGATTTAAAATTAGTCATAGATCCAACCTTAAAACCAACCCTCGTAAAAATAATTGTATATGTAGTGCATATGGAAACACAAAATTGTTATATAACAAAGATATAGTTATAATAAAATACAATAAAAAAGTTAAAACGTTGATATGTGAGTTATTAGTTTTATCGAAATTTAACTTGAGTGATGCAATTTATAAACCTTGTATTGAGTTAAAGAGTTTTGAAACATTCAGACAGTTCAAAATGATGTCTCTGATTTATATTCTGAATCATAAAAACGGCAAAGTATTTCTCATACTCAATGAACTTAGGTGGTTATGTCTAATAGGCGAATGCTTCATGCTGCATGACTATTTCATAAAATATAGTAATCAGTAATAAGGCTCCCACATATCAATATAACAAAATATCATTTCGAATATTTTTAGACGTTCTACTTACTAAAATGAATTTAAATCCTGTTTTCGTATCAGATAACAGTGATGTGCAGAAGCCTTCCTAAATTTATAAGGTCCTAACTTTTGCGTGTTCTCAAAAGAACTCTAAAAAATGAGAAATTAATTAATATTGTTATAATGCTAAATTAATATTGTTTTTTTTATGCTTCCTTTATAAGTAGCTACCTAAAAACAAGTAAATGTGAACAGAGGTCAAATCCATGTGACCAGCATTAGTTTCAATTATATCATTCTTACGCAACAATATGGTATATGATTATTCATTGAAAAAACATGAAAAATTGGTGAAATATAACTTGATCTAAAAGTGACAGTAATATGAAAGAGATAATGAAAAAGAAATAGCTGGCGAAATTAAAAATTTTAGGAAGAAATGAATAGTATAGTTATCTGAAATTTAAAAATGTAAGAATCAATCTCGGAATCAATTTACTGTTCTTCAATATAAAAAATATGCCATTTCTGTACGTAACTAACAGCATTTTACATATAGGTCACAACACATTTAAACTCGCACAAATCTAGTCTGCACAAATCAGCTCAAATCTCAATTCGATGATTGACTTGTTAAAATTAATTAAGATGATAAGTAAAAGAGATTTTTTTGTATTATACTGTAGACAAATAATGAATCATAACTTATCTTGCAATATCGTTAATTAAGTATCGATGACAAAGGAGGGGGTAAGAAATTGTGTAGATGAGAGGATTTTTATCTGTTCGTACAGTCAAATCGTACTCAGAGCGTTTAGCTCCCCGAGGACAAGGTCCGTCCTAATTCAGGAATGTGGAGATGCCCTGGAGTTACTGACCAGATGAAGAAAAGTAGGGTCAGTTTGGGTTCCAGGTCATATGGATATCTCTTACAACAAGAGGCCAGATTAGTTGGCTCTTGGATCCAGGGGCCAGGGACCTGAACCAATCCTCGGAAACGCACGAGGTAGCACTAACTTAATAAATGGGCCTATCAAATATTAGGTCAAAATTGGAGAATGAATAGAGGATGTAGGCAGGCCCATATCTTTATACATGTGCCTAATAAATCTAAGACGAGATGGCTGCTGAGCCTTGGTCGGAGAGCCCTAAATCAAATGGTGGGGGTTCGGACAGACTTAGGAGACATTGAAGTATAGTAGGAATTGAGGAAGACCCTTCATACCTGCAATGTGGAGAAGGGGAGGATACCCCTATGCCTCTTTTGGGACATTGCGTAACCTTTATGAGGTTGAGGCATAAAATATTTGGTACCGAAGAGTTGCAAGAGAATGTGGTAAGGGAATTGCCACAGATCAAAATTCTGATGTTCATGACGGCGTCAGCAAGATCCGAGAAGGGTCAGAGGTATACAGAGGATAGGTAATGGGACGGGAGGACAGGCAGAAATGACCCACTTTTGGCGTAACTGCGAGGATGAGACCTCCCCAACGTACTACTACTAAATATCGATGCGCTTATTTGGCGAAAGAGGTAGTGTTTTCATGATACATGCGGAATTACAGGCAACTTTTTATCAGTGTTACAGTATTGAAGGCCTATGTGGCGTATACTCACTCCATGGCTGTAATTAAGGCATAAAAATGTCATACTGATGAAGATTAATAAATCTGAAACTAGTGCCTGTCTGGTGGGTACAACCGACGAATGATTCCTGTAACATCGCCGGTTAAATGAAATCTTAATTTATCTTTTGCCGAAGAAATGATTTTGGTGTTAATATCGAGTAAGTTATCTTTAAGAGCATCGCAGACTCGAATAATCCGATTATTAAAATCAATGACCTCTTCAACTAGTGAACCGATTAATTTTCTTATTTATTGACTGATTTTAACGGATTATCTTTGTCAATTCATTTTATAATTAATCAAAATTCTGGATAGCTGCGCCCATATTCGGGATATAAATCAGAGAAGTTCTATTGGGATATTTAAAGTGCAAAAAATTGCAATAGACTCTTAATCGGCGTGACTTGGAACACATTTATATATATTTTTTTAAGAAGGAATACCAGAAAAATTATTTACCTAGCCAGGATAGAACCAACTAACTGAGTTGTTGAAAATCAAACTTTTTAACAAAGTATTCTTAAATTGTTCAAGAATGAATGATTGCAGTACATTACAGTAAATTAGGATAGGTTTCAGCAAAGTCGGTTTCAAAATTTTCCCTCAATAAAAACTGTTTTAGTGACAGACCGTGATATTTAGGCAGATACATCATTGGGATTTATTATTATTATAATTATTAACATAATTATATTCCATGCAATAAGTACGTAAGAGTTCTCCGCTTTTAAGAGAAGCCCACACACAATCTTCAGCTGGGAATTTAACGGCTACCTACCCGCGTTTGGGACATTGATGGAATTATTTTTGTTGAATATATGCCTATGGTCACTACAATTATACGTTACAACAACATATACATTGATTTAGCTCCAGCTGACTTCTTTATACACAGGTTTTTACAGAAGGACCTCGGGGACGTTTTGCGTATGATAACCAGATTAAATGAAGTAAAGTCATTGCAGCACAGAAGGAGCATGTAGCTTGAAGTTAGGAGAGATTATGCTAAAAAAATATAAAATTAAAATCTCTTTTTAATGATACGAATAACGCTTTTTTAGTGCTCATCATAGCACTAATATGATAAAAACAGATTTTTAGTTATTCAATAATATTTCTAAAGAAGGAATAGGTAATTTTATATTTTAATATTTTTGGCATAAATCAGTTTTTTTAAGATCAAAACCAATCTTATTTAAACGACAGTGTCATGACCTGTTACAGGATGATCTCAAATTTGTTTTGGACTTATCTGAAAATCTTTAAAAATTGGTGCCTTCAAGTCACCATGAGAATAATTTTTGCCCAAAAAATCTCTAAAATTACTTCTATAATTTCCACTTCATAGAAATTATCACAGTTGGCTATGGCTTTGAATTATAAAGTAAATGGGCCATGCGCTTTCATGAAATCTATTTGACAAAAGATTTCCTTAATATCAATGGAAATAGCAGTATAAGTAGTTTAATGATTGAAAATTATGTAGCAATTATTGTTACTATGTTTGCGATTAATGGAATTTTTATCAAAATATAATTTAATTTAAATGACAACATAGATTCAGTAATGGAGACGACCACTACTGAAATAACACAATACATGGTATGTAGTACAGATAAAGGGGAACCAGTGGTGTGTTTTTGACTTATCGCGAGCTTTCGACACAAAAAGTAAAAAAAAAACAGTATGTTATCTAAAATGTATGTATCAAGACAATTTTAGATTTTTTATCTTGTCTTAAACTAGATAATCAAGAGCATAATTATAATTTATCTTTATCTAGATAATATAACAGATCTAATTGTTTCCTACACGAAATTGCGCACCACTGCTAAAAAACAACAGTTGAAATATATTCACAGATCAATATTTTTTTGTCAGTTCATGATTTTCAAATATGTTTGTATTGAGTTTCATTAGGATAGTTCAATACAGCGAATTTAACCTTTATGCGATGTAGACAATAACATTTTTCCATTTCGATATTTGCTTTAAAAATACCTTTGTTATTCAGATATGAATATTTATACTGTTGATTACGGGACACAATTTTTGTTGGATACATTAAACTGGAAAGGTTGATAATTCAAAAAGTGTTCACCACTAGGGAACTGTACAACTGCTGGGAGCATATTTCAAATTTATGGTAATGGGAACATACGAGGAAATGTAGATTAATAATATAGGGAGTCGGGTGGAAACCAACTTAAAATAATTTTTAATAATTTAGCAGTATGTTCTGTCCACAGTGGATTAGTTTTCTCTGAGAGTCTTGCGTAAAATGTCATCAGACATTTGAAATATTCAGGACAAAATACTTGTCGTCGTCCGCTATTCTGCCGATGAATGTCGTAGGAGCTTAGAATATTCATATCTTTTCGCTGTCGTAGGTACATATTTGTCATGTTATAAGGAAGGAGTTTTCAGTCTACTTGCCTGAGTGGTTCTCAGTTAATATCTAAATAGTGGCTAACACACATTGAACAAATTATTTTCATTTAATTAATTAAAGAAACATAGATGGGCCGTAATAACGTAATTTTGTAGGAATTAACGTACTACTAATGCAAAAACTTGGCTCAAATTTCATTTTTTTAAATCTGGTGTTCATTCCTCATCCTTATATGAAAATGATGACAAAAGACATGCTGAATGTATCAGCTACGCATAATCTGTTTCTCATTACTTTACATTTGACGCACAGCCGTTTTTTTCTTTTTCATTTTGGATATGGACAAAATAAAGGATGTATCTGCTTTTTAGTATTCGACTTACGACCAAATAATTTAAATTTTTATATTTTAGGCCATCTCTGTACTGGCTACAGTTGAACCATTATCTAAAATGTTTATACTGTCTTTTACAGCAACTACCAGTTTTCAATTTATCATCATCAAAGTCACCATCACACTTTCGTGAAATTTTATTTAACTGTCAACGAAAGTTTGATATATTTGTTAATAGAAACGAAATAATATTTTATAGTAGCTTGATCAGCACTTTCAGTAACTCGTAATTTAGCTTAAAAAGTTAAAAAAATAGTAATTCTAAGGTTTCTCTGATTCCTTAACTTGTAACTTTGTCAGATTAAAATTTCTGTGATTGTACTTGTTTGAAGAGCATTAAATTAGACGAATTCGATAAGAAACTAGTGTTCATAATCTGCAGAATGAAGAAAACTTGAAATGAGTGCATTATCTATTTCTTTTACTGAATTATTTATGTATTACTGAAAATGGTGATCATTTGTACTACTTTTAAGAATGAACCAGAGTATTTTTTCTTTTTAATTTTATTTAATAAATCAAATTTTTTATAGCAAATTCGTTCGAGATAACAGACCTAGTTAATTATGCAAAAATCATTAGAAATGCAGAAAAACAGACAAGAGTAAAACACTTGATAAAGGTTCTTACATTTGTGTGGTCTCGTTGTAATCTGTTTCTATTGCTGATACTCAAGTCTCTTATAAGTTACAATGTTTTGACTATACCAAAATCTACACAGAAGCTGACTGACTGATTGTACCCAGTCCGCATTTGTGATAAAATAAAAATGACCACAGGTTCTTGTTCAAGGGTGTTACTTTTTTTTTCATTTTGGTAAAGTTCTGTTATTACTACCTACTAAAAATTATATTTATTCACATTTATTAGTAAACCAAATTTCAGTTTAGTTAAATGAGCACTTTAGAGTGATTGGAAAAAACTAAATATGTTTCTGTTAAACTAGGTAAGTTTAGATAAATCGTTGCATTCTGACTCCAAGAATCTATAATATATATAAATGGTTGGGGAATATGTAATGTCCGTTTTTGTCAAATTTAAATATTCACATGAATATTAAACGCATTGTCAAATTGATACGTCATTCGAAAGACGACTTATTGCTCTATCAAATTGTGTTTTTGGTTGCTTTGTTAATTGTTGTGAATTTTCATTCATTTGAAATGCAAGGTCAAGTTGATAAAACTGATCATTTTCGCTACTAATTTCTTTATGTTTTTAATCGAGACGAGGAAAATGCTAAAGCCGCTCAAGCTGCTCGGGAAATTTGTGTCGTATATGGTGATGATGCGATGAATGAACGAATAGTCGTCGATAACTTTCGCATTTTAATAGACATGAATTACTCCGGACGCCCTGTTGAATTTGATGAAAAGCAACTGAATCGACTCCTTCACGAAAATTCAATAAAGGAAATGGTTCAGAGAAGGTGGGATATGATCATAAAACAGTAGTAAACCACCTGTATTCGATGGGAAAAGTTGAAAGCATCAGCGCTTGGATCCCACATGTTTTGAACAAAAACAATAGGAATCAACACATAAGGAAAATTTTCTTCATTGTGTTGTCACTGATGATGAAAAATGGTGGCTGTATGTGAGCTTCAAACAGTGAAAAGAATGGTTAAGCTTCAAAAAACAAGCAACTCTGCCAACAAAACTAGAACATTATCTTCGAAAGACAATGTTATGCGTCTGGTGGGTTTGGAAAGAGATTCTCTATTACTAACTCTTACCAAACAATCAAACCGTCAACGCAGAACTTTATGTTCAATAACAACGGCGACTGCATGCGGTTATTCAACCAAAAAGCCCTGATCGGCGATACAATGTTCTTTTGCGACATGACAATGCGCGACCACATAACTATCACCAATATGACCAAAACGGCTATTCGGGAGTTGAATTGGCTAGTTATGCCTCAGCTACTTTACTCTCCTCTCTTCCGCTATTTGTCAAACTCCTTAGGCGATGTTCCTTTTAACAAAGACAAGAGCTTGGTTGTATGAGTTCTTCGAGTAAAAACCGGATGATTTCTATAGAAGAGGTATCGAGAAATTTGTTGAACATTGGATGGAGGTCATAAATAATTATGGAAAATACATCACTGATTAGCCTATTGATAATATTGTAGAGTTAAAAATAAAATATCATAAATTTAAAAAAAAACCTCACAATACTTATTCCCCAACCCAATAAAATATTGGAATATTATGCGTAATATTGGTGGTAATTGCTAGATAGTTTATTTGCGAGTAACCATAATATAATAATTAAAAACACTAATTTCTATTATATTATATATAAAAATAAATAAGACCTGCTAATACAATGTTGATTACTCATATGTAATGAAATATAAATAACACAGGCAAGGTAAATTTCTTTTTCTTTTTTCATATGATAGCCTGCTGGGCTTTAAGATGTCGTAAAAACGTACAGAGAGAGAATATTATTATTTTCTCACAAATATAAACCGCGTAGTATAAAGGATATAAACGTATAACTACAAAAACAAACCCCAACGACTGTTGCCTCGAAAAAAACTTTGAGCCGTGACAACCGTCAACTGAATTAAAGTTTTTGCTTTGCCTCACGTAAGAGAGCATTAAAATGAAGTTGGGCCGTATTCTTTATTTTATTGTTCTCTCTAGCGGTTCGTCACAGCGCAGATAATTTGTTTCATCCCCGTACTTAAAATTAATCGTACAAATCTAGGTTCACCTAAATAAAACATGATTTAATGTAATTGTTCAATATTATTATTAAAAACTTACGCAGTTCACTGTAAAAGTGGATACATATCACTAACGTAAGTTGCACTTAGGAATTTTACTAGTACCTAAATATTTCTAAAAAATTATTATACGATAACAAAATAATGTTGGACAACACAGTTTTCTTCAAACTGTACTTCTGTTCTTCAATGTCTGTTATTCTAAGCATAAGTAAGTTGTAAAATGCTATCGGGCACCTATATAACCACAGACAATATAGCGTATCGCCACAGACTGCTTCTTAAATGCTGGAAATTGGCAACCCGAAATGGATGCAGGCTTTTGTTAGCCGGCTTCCATCAATGAAATTTAGCGTGGTAACTCTTCTACTTGGTAATAGGCGGCAGTTCCAGCGGTGGCTTTGTTGCCGAATAATAACTGCTAAATAAATTTAATGCTTTCAATCATGTAATTAAAGAGATATGGAACTTATTCTTATTCTGTTTGGAAATCACATTTGCCTTAAATGCTAAATAAAATAAATCAAGTTAGAATTAAAACTATGAATTTACCTAATTAATTATTCATTTTATATCACCTTGGAATGGGAAAATTCAAAAACTCGAAATCAATGTTTTTAGATTTGTGCGTCGAGTTCCAATATGGTACGATATTAACACCTATGTTTAAAAAAATTGCATTATACAGGTTGTGTATCCTTAAATGGGTACTGCTGTCTTATTGTTGATTTCTTTAGATAGGTAAAATAATGATTGACACAAGTGTTGCATATCATGGATGCCATTGGTAGTGCTCATATTTGTGACACAAGGTGTTCAAAAAAATTAACACAATGTAAAATTGCTGGAACCTCAAGGAGTAATTGAATACGAAATTTATTTAAAAAAAACAACAAATCATCAATCAATACAGAGATAAGATAATGCGTTCGCTAGTACTGTTGCAATTTTTGACTAACTTTTTTGTTTTTCGACATACTGACTTCGGGCCTTTTCCATTCAACGCAGAACGGACTATCAGAACCGGGAAATTTTTTTAATTATTTTTTCAATTCTACGCACCGTTTCCGAGTTATAAGACCTTTTTTACTGTATCACCTCACACACCTCTTCTTTCCGAAATTTATTTTCCACATACGGACTTCGGACCTTTTCCATTCAACGCAGAACTGACATACAGAACGAAAGGTTGTGGGGAGATTTTTTCAATTATTTTTTCGATTTAACGCACCGTTTCCGAGTTATATGGCCTTTTTACTATATCACGTCACACACCTCTTGTTTCCAAAATTTATTTTCGACACACGGACTTCGGACCTTTTTCATTCAACGCAGAAGGAACATACAGAACCCGGGGCGGTGGCGAGATTTTTCAATTATTTTTTCGATTCAACACACCGTTTCCGAGTTATAAACACTTTTTTATCCTATGATGTCACACACCGTTGGTCCCGATTTTTTTTGTCACGCGGGTTTTGACGTTTTTCACTTGTACACCATGGGATATTTTGTGATACTTAGAGTCCAAGCAAATACTGTTTTTTTTTCTTTCATATATTGTGACACCCCGCTCTGCGTCACCCACCGAGTACTCTGCTCAGAACCAAGGGGAAATTTGTTTATATTTCCAGCCATTTCCGAGTTACGAGCAAAAAACCTTTTTTTTTCTTTCTTATACTGTGTGACATCATAGATCGATAACGAAGGCTAAAAAGGCCACGCGCTCTACCCGACGCTCCCCCTCAAGGTGTCCTGAAATTGCTGGGGAGACTTCTGAAGACAGCAGAGAGAGAGAAGACCTCTATGAGGACAGAGTCATTCTATCTCTATCGCACACTATAACTCTATCTCTCTCGCACACAATCAGACAAAAACAACAGTAACGAACCTTCTCTTAAAAATATATGGGATTTATCATTATTAGAATAACCCATTTTAATTGAAAAAATTAAAAAAATTACAATGGGTTATTCTGATGACGAAAAATAAAAAAATTACGAGCATAAACCGTTTTTTTTTCTTTCTTATACTGTGTGACATTATAGATCGATAACGAAGGCTAAAAAGGCCACGCGCTCTACCCGACGCTCCCTCCCAAGGTGTCCTGAAATTGCTGGGGAGACTTTTGAAGACAGCAGAGGAGAGAGAGAAGCCCTCTATGAGGACAGAGTCACCACTCTATCTCTATCGCACACTATAACTCTATCTCTCTCGCACACAATGAGACAAAAATGACTGAAACGAAACTTCTCTTAAAAATATATGGAATTCATCATTATTAGAATAACCCATTTTAATTGAAAAAATTAAAAAAATTACAATGGGTTATTCTGATGACGAAAAATAAAACATAATTAACTGTATTATTCTAATAACAATAATGTGCAAAAGTTCTTCAGGAATATTGGCAAATTTATTTTTTGGAGGAAGAATCCCGTCAACGAACACTAAAAAATATTATTGGAAACCTTAAGTGGCCAGAAAACAGCCCCGATTTCATTGTCAGTCCTTTAGACATATATTTTTTAAAGACCTGAAAATTTACAAGTATTGAAAGAAAAATACAGGACGAAATGCTTGATAATTTTGAATTTGTTTTTGAAGCAATTAATAGTAAATTAAAACATATTTTCAACTGTATCATCACAATTACTTGCATGTTGATTTGAAAAAATTGTAGGTATTTTAATGTTATTTCGTTTTTAGGTATTCTCCTTATAACTTGAAAAGGTTAGTTATAAAAATCGTTGTTTGTTATTTTCATAAGGATTAATTTTAATTTTTTTAATGATTTTTTTTAAATATATATATTTTATGCCAGCAAATTTTGATGTCAAATGAAATAAAGGAAAAGTCGTACATTTGTATTTAAAGTTTCTTTCTATCTTTAATTATTAAAGCTATAAAGTGGATGTCAAAATACAAAAAAAAAACCTGTATCTACATTCCGCGACGTACTAATAACCCACCTTTGTATATTAAATAAATTTATCGTCGTCATCGAATATTAAAAAAATTATATTACAAGCTGTTTAAAATATCATTACGAATTTTGTTTATTTGGAAATATATTTTCTGCACTATTTCAATACCAAAAAATGAAAATAGTAGGTAGCTAATTAATGAAATTATGATTAAATAACACCGCTGCAGAATATCATATGAAACTACGTAGATATTCGTTGATTGTTTAAAAACATTTTTATCAATACCTACGTCATACATTTAAGTAAATACAGTAACGCAAAAAACAGATATTGATAAAAAAAAGTGTACAAAAGTAATCCGTAAGTACGCCTGGCAACATTACCAAAGTCTTGTTTATATGTTGCTAAGATACGCGTAGGTATGCGGGGCGCTGCATTTGATTCTTCCTAAAATTCTGCTGGTGGCGTACTCTACCGGCAATTCGGAAATTTAAAACTGCTGGCCTATTCCAGTAGCGGTCTGTGGCGATAGCTATTTTGTCTGTGATATAACTCTCATCTGGAATGCGTAGAAGTTTTAGCCATTTTTTAAAAAGTATTTTCCGAAGAACCTTAGGGTGCTGTTCCATCATTAGCAACTCTTAGGCAAGAGCATTATCTTCTATTTATAACTTTTAATAAGAATGACATGTAGCAGCATCTCAATAGCCTTCGGGTAGATATTGTGCCTGGACCTGACGGTCTGTACTGAAACACTGTGTTTTCTCTTTAGCCGAACCTTTATATTTTACAATTATCATTTTGATGCCCGTTTGTCTCAAAATTTTTTAAAGATTTGTAGTGAATTGTAGAATTTGAGCAATGTAACGTTCAGTGTACGTGCCGGATCAAATTCTTCTTCTTTTTGTCATGTGTGACCTTATGTACCGCAAGGTTCTGTTTTTGGCTCATTTCTGTTTTTATTGTATTCGACAGACCCAGACAAATGCTTCTCATAAAGTTAAAGTAATAAAGGAGCATAATGATTTGGGTGTGACAATAACTTCTGACCTCTGCACAGTTTCCAAATTCTCAAAAAAGATTATTCAGTAATTATTCAATATATTATTCAAAGCTTTCCAAAGTCCCGGCCCTGCTAATGCCTATATGCTAATGTTATATAGTCGCTTCGTTTTATTAGAGATATCAACCTTTTAGAAAATGTTCAACTCAGATTCACCAGACAACTATGTGCTTTGAGGAACCAAACCTACCATAATGAGCAAATTCAAACCTTGAATCTTCCACTTCTGTCCAAACGTAGAATTAGAGGATATCAGCAATTTACTAACATTAAACACAGACGATCGGTTACATGGCGATTTGTTGAAACTGCGTAAGAAAAATTTCAAGTACTCCATAAGACATAATACATCTTCATATTTATGTATCAAATTTTAAAAGTTCCAGAAATATGTTCGCATTAAATTAAGTGTTTGCATGATTATAAAATCAATTCTGTAGGGGTTGAAACACAACAGGTTGTCAAACAATGGAGAATTGTTTTTCTCGAACAAAAAGAATATCTACCTTTAAGTATAAACATTTGCCCTTGAAACCTTAGTTCATGAAGTATATATGAGGCGTACTATGTCACTAAAAAAATATTTTTGTGACATTTATGAAATGCAAATTTTATTTGAACGAAAGTTATCCCTCGACGATTTGCGTAGCTTTTACCAGTTTTGGTAAAAAATTAGACGTTTTGATAAAATGTATTTAGAACTGACTTAAATGATTTTACAAAATGTGTTCGACTTTGCGTCCCTGTACCTCTATACACTTTTATATACATACATACATCGTCTCATATATTTTCTTGATCTATATTTTCTATCAGTTTCTGCAATTTAACCCTAAACGGCTATCTAGCGGTATGACATACCGGCTTGCAGATGAAAACTCCCGCGTTTTCTTTTGTTTCTCGATTTAGAGGCCAGGGACTAGTACCTTTGTCTGTTTCGGTTATAGTGAGTTATCAGTCGACCGCGATATATAATACAACTTAATAAGAGTAACTAAAATATATGTGAGAATGAGAACAAACTTTATAAAAATGATGGAAGAAGGCGGAACACAAAGTTGTGTACAAACAAATATTGATTCTGGATTAATGCAAGCGGAACAAAGTTTTTACAGTGATATTTAAAACTATTTTGTATATCTCGACGGTTTTTAATTGCCACCTGTCTCATTTTGAGGAATGGTGTACAAAGTTACTAGAAGCAGAAGATGAATGGAATAGCGAAAAAGTACACGATCAACGATATACGATACGATATTGTAATTACTAATGAACATGATACTGATACAGAGACCGAGGAAAATGAGAGCGATACTGTTCAGTATAACGAAGAAAAGTGATTCTTCAGGGGGATAGAGATTCTGTTGGTAAATTTTATTTACCGGGTCCGTATTGATTCTCTTTTAGGAATTGCTGAGAAAAATGTTGCACAGACCGATCGTCTGATTACAAAAAAGACTTGCTCCCGTTGTCCTTACAAATTAAAAAGAGAAACCTTTTATGACTGTGCTAAGCGTTCCAACCAATTTGTTTTGAGGAGGCAACAAAACTTTACCAGACCTGCATGAATAAATATGACTAATATTTTTTTACATTTTGGTTTAAATGCTATTTTTTGACTTTATATTAGCTCTAACTGCAATAAATACATATTTTTACCTAATTAAAATAGATACGTGTTTTGTATTTCAAGGAATATCCATTTTCTTTTATAGCGGTAGGTACAATATACCGCCTTGTAGCGATTGTGCAATTTTTCAGACGGGTAGCCATTGAGGGTTAAGGATTACATTTTTAAGTGGCCTCTTTTTTTGAAACTGATATCTAATATTGATAAATATTGATTTATACCAAAAGGCCCCTGAAGATGATTGATTCAAGTTTCCAAAACCCTACTTCCGTTCGCTATACGATCATTAGTTCATGAGATATCAATGATACAAAAAAAGGTGACTTTTAACTAAATAACCGATATCTCAATGAGAAATAATCGTACAGAAAATAAAAAAACAAATTGAAGCTTGATGCGACCATTATTCACGAAGTTACAGCCTTTCAAAAATCACTAAATAACACTGGAAATTTTTCTTTTTGCTCCTTTAATTTTTTTGTTGATTGTTAGACAAAATAGACACAATTCTTACAAAATAAAGCCATAGAGCACCATAATTATTACTTGCTTGTCATGTTTAATTAAAATATGAAACTTTCATTTCATAGATTGGTACCTAATTCTCTCATGTCATACTCCTTCACTCAAGGCTTAAGGTTGGTATCCATTAGTGACAATACTATGTAACGTAACATCGAACAAGTTACGATCCGGTGCAAAGACAACACAATTCAGCTACGATATATGTTTTGAGTTTGGCCCTATCGTTCACCCCGCAATGTAACAAAACCGGGTTACGATACGACACCGATTTTTAAAAACAGTTTTGAACCTGACTCAAAGATGAACACATCTCTACAGTTATATTTAATAGCAGCCTCACATATTTTTATTCATTATATGATTACGATAAATAAGAAATGGAATTCTTCGCGATGGTGGATTTTAAATTTTCATGAGAGTAGAAAGATATACTGCATAGTGGATCGAACTTGTTGTGCATGAAAAATAAATAAAAGTACAAAAAATTTAATTGTGCCGTCAATTTCTAGGAAAGACACCAAATTTCGACGAGCAATTTCAGTACAAGACAGATTGGCACTAATATTAATATTTTTATCTATTGGCAATTTGTATGTTCGCCTCAAATATCTGTTTAAAATTTCCATGCAGTCAATAAACTTATTCGTCTCCGAAGTAACGTTGTAACACGTTTCAACTTGCTGCAGGCAATACTATTGCACTCCTTGCAACGGTAAAGAATCGCCAAATGATGATTCGATCCTAGCATGGTATGTTTATCAGATTGGTAATGTGTAACATGCAACAACATCCTAGTTGTAACGTTACGTGCTCGCTGTTACGTTACGGGTCATTTGTTACAAATGGATGAACCTTCAGGGTACAAATAAGTTAGAGGTCCTTTCACACGACAATTGGTTACTAACAAAAATTAGTTAAGGTTGGATAATATTCATAAACAATAACCTTGTACATATCCAGTAGTACCAACGCGTGAGGATTTTAGCGTAGATAAAATAGCAAACTGGAAAAATTGTTCCAATATGCCAACTACAATTTAAATATAAAATAATATCTACTCCTTTTTTATACAAAACGAACGAAAATCAAATGACGGAATACGTGTTAAACATTAAGATCCACTTCTTATTTGTGGAAGGGCGAAATGGGCGGTGACTATTAGACGCTTTCATTATAGCCATCTTTCTCTATCGCACGGATTTCTATGACTTACTTTATCGCTCTAACGTAACGGCAGATGGACCATCGGTACTTTCTGAACCTGTATATACAGGGTGTTAATGAATAGATGTTACAAACGGATATGGTATATAAAAATTCCAAAAATAAGTGCAGTTTACTTAATAAACATATGTCCTAAAGCGGCTCATTTTCGAGATACAGGGCGTTGAAATTTAAAAATAATAAACTATTTTTTCCTGTAGCTCCGGTATTAGTTAATATTTCTTTATCAAACTCAACAGACAGATTTACTAGCTTAAAGGATGCATAAATATGGCAGAAACCATTTATTGGCTTCTTCTAGTGGCGTGCGATAGGTGTCGTTTCACCTTTTATCCCCCCTAAATTGTGCGGCACTGTACAAATATTAGTTTTTCGTATGTTTTTGAATTTGCTAGTATTTTTTACGTAAATAATGTATACTTGTTAGACTTCCATAAAATGAGTAATTATCAAGTTATTAACATTTACATTACTGAGGTCACCTTATGCTCCAAAAACCAAAAATTTTTAAAAAGTGACATGTTGAGTAAATTTTTCACGAAATTGTTTAGTAAATGCATACATGTGTCGCTTTTTCTTTTTGAGATACAAAACATTCAAGGTTTCCGTATTCCTCAAGCAAGTTTAAAATGTTGGAAAAAAAACATTTGCCGTTGACATTACTTGTATTTTAATGTCAAATTATTTTCGATTGTGAAACGAGGCAGTTTTTAATTATTATTGTTATTTTAGTGTAAAGTTTAGTTTGTAAGTTTTAATTATTAGATAGATATCTTTATCCATTCGTTTAAAACATTCATACATCATGAATGAATATACTTCTGCTGATTATGCAAACATGATATTAATGTACGGTCAAGCGCGTTGTAATGGCAGGGCTGCCCGTCGGTTATACTCAATCCGATTTCCAAATCGTCCAACCCCTTCACATAAGATATTTGGAAGAGTGTTTCGCAGGTTGCAGGAAACAGGAACTTTTACAACAAATAGGGTTAACTGCGGGGTAAGGAGAAACCGCAGAACGATAAGGTTCGAAGAAGAAGTTCTTAATAGGATAGAAGAAAACCAATCCACCAGCAGTCGAAGTATTGCTCAGAATATGCATGTAAACCATGTAAGCGTTTGGCAAGTTTTACGCGAGCAACAGCTTCACGCTTATCATATACAAAAGGTTCAAGCTTTAACTCCCGCCGACTTTCAGCCACGACTAAACTTTTGCCATTGGTTTCTTCAACAGTGTCAGTTGCAAGCAAATTTTCCGCGGTTTGTGCTTTTTACAGACGAAGCATCCTTCACACGAGAAGGGATCTTTAATTCTCGCAACAACCATGTCTGGGCTGAAGAAAACCCTCACACCATTCGCTCCACTAGATTTCAGCAGAAGTTTGGCGTCAATGTCTGGGCTGGTATAATTGACGGGCGCTTAATTGGTCCGCACCTTCTTCCAAATCGTCTTACAGGTCCTATTTATTTAACGTTCCTACAACAAGTACTTCCAGAATTATTAGAAAATGTGCCATTGAACATTCGACAGGAAATGTGGCTGCAGCATGATGGTGCGCCAGCGCACTTTTCGCTTGTTGTCCGAGATCACCTTAATCAACAATTCGGTGTAAGATGGATTGGCCGTGGAGGACCTATGGCGTGGCCACCACGTTCCCCAGACATGACCCCGCTTGACTTTTATTTGTGGGGCCATATGAAGAGTCTAGTTTATGAAACTCCTGTTGAGTCAGAAGAAGATTTGGTAGCACGCATTCTAGCTGCAGCGCAGGAGATCGAAACGACGCCTGGCACTTTTGACCGAATGTACACAAATATGCTTCGAAGAATTAACGCTTGTATCGCTACTGGTGGCCGTAATTTTGAGCATTTACTGTAATTTTTTTGTGCAAAATAAAAATACCTTTTAAACAACTTTAACTTTTTGTATCTCGAAAACTAGCATAGCATAGAAAAACATAGTTTTTGGAGCATAAGGTGACCTCAGTAATGTAAATGTTAATAACTTGATAATACTCATTTTATGGAAGTCTAACAAGTATACATTATTTACGTAAAAAATACTAGCAAATTCAAAAACATACGAAAAACTAATATTTGTACAGTGCCGCACAATTTAGGGGGGATAAAAGGTGAAACGACACCTATCGCACGCCACTAGAAGAAGCCAATAAATGGTTTCTGCCATATTTATGCATCCTTTAAGCTAGTAAATCTGTCTGTTGAGTTTGATAAAGAAATAGGAAACAATACCGGAGCTACAGGAAAAAATAGTTTATTATTTTTAAATTTCAATGCCCTGTATCTCGAAAATGAGCCGCTTTAGGACATATGTTTAAGTAAACTGCACTTATTTTTGGATTTTTTACTTACCATATCCGTTTGTAACACCTATTCATTAACACCCTGTATAAAACTGGAAACTACAATATCGTTTTCTTTTTAGTAGTCTGTCATTTTATTGGTTATTCTACAAATGTTCGGAAAACAAAATTACAATGAATTAAACACACAACTGCGGCTCTGCGGTAAAAGGGTCAGCCCGAGGTTGTTTGTTTTAATATTATGTTTGCTTAACTAAATAATCTCACACTTGAAAAAACAAATATATATTAACGAAATAAAATATATCAGTGTTTATATCCAACTTCCCTCTACCTTATTAATAGACTGCATACGTATAATAACTATATATGATGTTAATCATACTCCTGTTATGTATAGTATTACATATTTTTCTTTGCCCTACATACAATTTATAACATGGAAACTAAAAAATATTTTCTCTAGCATTGAGAACACTCAACTAGCATTTAAAAACAAATTAGTTATCAAAAATATTTTTTCTAATCTTGAAGATAAAGTCCCTTTGTTATTATAAGTCAAATGTAGTTTATAGTTTTCTTTGTAACGATTGTCAAAAAATGTATATTGGTCAAACTGGTAGGCAGGCTTAAAGATAAAATCTGTTCACACAAGAGCGATATTAGGCTAAATAAAAATTCATGTATGTTGTCAAATCACGTTAATTGTTGTAAACATGATATTAATTTTAATTATGTTAGTATTAAATTCTCAGAGAATAATTTTTCTAAAAGAAATATGTAGTATTTTTCAATATGAGAACAGTATGAATAAACGTTCTGACATTGACAATATAAGTATCATGTTTACATATTAATAATAATTTATCTAGTAATGATGTTGGTGAATGGGATAAATGTTTTTCAAAATTTGGCGCCGATTTAACTGTTTCTAATTTCTACGATATCCATGTTCTATGGTTTGTCTCAATTATTCTTGATTGTTGTTGATTTCAAGATACTATTTTTGGGTTATGATTTAATTGTTTGGTTCCTTGCCACCATATGGCCATTCACGTTTTAAAGTTATAGATAGTAAGAAATGTTTGAGAAGAATTTTTACAAATTTTAAATATTTTTAGTATAAATAAGTCTTATCAAATGTTTTAATCAATGGTTTTTAATAGTATTAACATTATATTTTCAACATATTCGACATATTTTATATTGTGACTGGTTTTTTGAAGAAATTCTGTTCTAGACTTGACAATTTTTTATTCAATCCTCAAATTTTGTAAGTTATAGATTTAAATTATTAATATTTTTGTTGTTGCCTAAATATAAATATTGTAACGAATTGGAAAGGCACACAAAGAATCATGAATGAAAAATTACCTGGCCGAACTTTGGATCATAAATAAAAATTAATTATTAATATAGCAAACAATAAATTAGTATAAAATTGTTAATATAAAGACTCTGAATAAAAATAAGTATCAATTAAAGAATATCACATAGTATAAAAGTGATAATTTAAACTTAATTCACAAGTATAAAATAATTTTTCAAAAGAATGCATGACATCGACACTTGTTAACACCCAGTACAGTGAGAAAACATAATTTAAACCCAGAGTGACATATATCAAATAAAAGCCAAATATCCATAGATTAATCTGATATGCATATTTTAGGTAGACGAGTCAATGTAAAGAAGATATCTTAAATGAACTGAAGTCATATATGAAATTTTTTTATCAAATGTCAAATTAAATTATAATTTTATCAAATGTCAAAACTAAAGTTGGCTTTACAAATACCAGAAGATGACCTAGAAAAAGAACATAAAATAAGGAATATTTTAATAATTAATAAGAGATTTGTATGTTAAAAATAAAAGGACATTGTAAAAAATGTATTAGTTATAAGAAGTGCAGTGAAAAGTGTTGTGAAAAAGGGACATCCAAGGACTGGAATTTCTGTAAAGGGACCTTAAAGAAAAATAAAAACAATGACTTTCTAGAAGGATGAGAAACAAAAGTTTATTGATTAGTTACGGCTTGGTTTTTAAAAGAAAGCTAGAAAGGAGAAGCAGCTCCAACAAAATTTAATTTAAATTCAAGAAAAACAGTTAAAAAGTAAATTAAACTTACTAGCAAGATAGAAAATAGTTTGTTCTCAAAATCCAGAGAAAGAAAATTGGCCATTGAAGAAAAATTTCCGTAACCAGTTTCCAGAGAAGCTTCCAGTGGCCCCATAAATGGTACAAAGGACATCTTCATCGCTTCCAACAAGAAAAGAAGCAAATAGTAGATAACAGGTACCTAAAATTGAAAAATAAAGTGCACTAGAATATAAATTCATAGCTATGACCTACAAATAAGACAGTATCAATGCATTAAACCTTAGAAAAAGGATAAATAAAAATAACAGGACTTACCTGAACAAAATTGAATACAAGCAAGTTAAATCTAGCTTTAAAAACTCCAAAAATTTGATGAGCTCACACAAAGTATTAAAAGGGACAGCCATTTTAATTTTAAGAACGTCAGATTGTAATAGTTAAAAATTTTATGTAATTTACGATAGGCAAGACACAATACACGGGCGAGTGGTTATGATAGTATCAATAAAAAATTCAATATATAGTAAATTAAATTGTTTTTAAAAGCACAGTCCTTGTATTGTGCAAAACTGTAGTAGGATAGAAAAGGTACAAAAATAAAATATTCTTTATTATTGTTAAACAAAAAAATTTAGTTTATAAAGAAGCCATTCCTAATCTCAAGTCAACAAGTTGAAGTTTTGCTTTCAAGAAATCCAATTAATAATTTAAAATAAATATTGTATAGAAAGTTAAAAACTCTATTGTGCTGTATTGAACAAGTTTAGGTATGAATGATACAGAACCGACTCCTGAGATCTCAAATAAAACAAACATCTGAGTAACAGCTAGTAAGGGATAAAAAAATACAAGGTAAAACAAAAGAAAGGTTTGTATTGAACAATATACAGTTAAAAAAAGAAAAAAATTCAGTACAAAAACAAAACCAAAATAACGCAACACTCAATACATAACACAAATTTGATAAAATTAATATTTTCATAAAATAATAATATCTTAACAATATATGTTCTAGTGTAGTTTCTCCTGAAGAAGGAATAACTTATTCCGAAAGCTCGAGCAATAAAAAAGACTTTACATATTATGTTGGCTTTGACTGCATACCGGACTATACTGTAAGATTTTGGTCTATAATAAGTATATATCTTGTACACGTTGTTTTAAAATCACTTAAAATCAGTAAGAATCTGTCATTTACATTTATTTTAAATAAAAAGCTATAAATATAACAAAAAGTATTTTTTTTTTAATCAGAGATGCAGGTATATTAATTGGACAGGTTTATTCAGTGACGAAGAAGTGCATACAAGTACCTTTCTATAACGCAGAGCATAAGGTTGAATTTAATTTTTACAAAGATTTGGACATAATAGGTACATATCACTGGATTCTTTTGTCACAATTATAAAAATTTCTCAACACAGCAAGTAATAATCATAGTTTTCACATTCAGTATTTCACTATAGGTTGGCAATCTGCAGTAAATCTAAAACGTAAAGAGAAAACAAATTTAATGGTAGTAAAATATAAAAACCATGATTTTTTTGATAAAAGAGAGGAATTTGGGAATATAGTTGCAAGTTTGCATAAAAGTAGTTGTCAGTACAGTAGTTATGTAAGAAGAATAGTTGTAAAAGTGTTACAGTGCGTAGAATATTTGTTGAGACAGAATTTCAAAAAGACCTCAGCGTGACTTTCTTGTAATTAACCGCATTCGACACACGAGGTAGAAAGATATTAGCAGCGTGGTGTTCACCGTAGCAGCTTGCAGTGCATACTGTATTTTGCAGTTACAAAGGCGTGTTTCTTCGTAATTGTATCATCTCGTATATTTTCAGTGTAATTTCTAATAAATCAATGAATGTGGAAAATAAAAGAAAGGAATTTAATTCCCATTTGAAGAGTATCTTATATATATTTTAATATTCTAAAAATAATGCGGAAAATTTCAAGACACGTCCCTGTCGCTAAAAATTGTTACAGTAGTTCTGATAATAGAATTTTATTGTCTTATTCTTTTCTTGGAATTCTATCTCAACAAATATTCTACGGATCGTAGTTATTTAAGAAAAGTTGCTCAGTACGTAGACCGAGCTCATAAAAAGCTCAACGGACCAGAGTGTTGCATATTAAAAGAAAATTTGAAAAATGGAGAAGGAATTGTTTTTACATTTAAATTAAATGTTAGTATAAACCTACATTTTGTGATTAAAAGTTTTCATGTAATATGGAATTCCACAACATTTCCAGAAAAATCCTTGATAGTAACTTGTTTGGCTTAAACATACTTACTTAAAAACTGCCAGAAATTGCCAGAATAAGTTTATTTTAAACCAATTAGGCAAACGCCTCAAAATAAAAACAAAACAGTTAATTTGATAACATCCTAAAAAACATTAAAATAAACATCAAAGTAGCGATTTTATATGTCACTAAAGTGAAGTGAATCAAGTATAAAAATAATAAATAAGTTTTATCTGCAGATATCGATTATGCAACCCAAGGGAGGTAAAAATAAAATTTAAAGCAGTCAAGATATTTACTGAGAAAAAATAAAAAAATATATCTCCGAGATTCGTTGTCAGAAGTCAAATTAGAAGGTGCCCAAGCTAGAGACAGACATGCAACAGTGAGTTGGATAAGAATATTTGTAAAAAAATAGTATAGTTCTTTTTTTAGGTAGAAGTTGGGGCAAGCAGGATTTTTCTCAAACGTATCATTCAATAATTTCCATTCGTTTTCCGTCCGTCCGTCCAATCGTTCCCATTAAATAATATCTAAAATATAAAAAATCATAAATTAAAAAATATCAGAAATAAAATAATAATAATCTAAAATCAAATGCGAAAGTTAAATTCAAGAGTCAACATTTCATTTCATTCAACATTTTGTATGTGGTAGAATTTGCTTTTCAGTTCAGAAATATTAAATAAAAAGAAAAGAAATGTAAATTTCTCTTTTATTAACTTTAGATTGTATATGACGTATTAATTATTTGTGTACAATAGTATTGATATTAGATTCTTTTAAAAATTCACGAGTATCGCTATTATTAATAATTTTATTATGGGTCTGCTCATTTTGTATTTTATTATTTATTATACATATAGTAAAATATTAAATTAAATATACCCGCAGGCATTTTATTGACGATTCTCTTTTAATACCAAATGAATTGTGAATGAAAATGATAACACTTTATAGTAGTGTTTTACAATTTTTGAAAATGAAATCTAAAGGCGAAAAAATCATAATTGTTAATAGAAAATCAGGTGTCGACTTTTCTGAGAAGTGCACTTAGTGATATTTATATTATTAAAATGGTTCTTGTAATGGTTGGTTCTTGGTGGTTTAGGAAGAGATGTGAAGGCTAAAATGACAATTGACATACAGAAATAATCGTGACACAAGTTCAGCCAGTTGGAAAAAATAAAGTAGGTGTTGCAACTAGTAAATATTTAAAACTAAATTGCAATTCAAAGTTTAAGGATATTTTACGCCTCTGTCTAAGGGGTAGCTTCCAAGACACCAAAACTTACGCCATCATGTACCCCCCCTTGAAAAGAAAATCGACGTACTTCAGGCTTTTCTTTGTTTTTTCTTTTAACTCCGATATTTTCTAGGTTTTCAAGTTTTAATTGGAACACCCTGTGTGTGGAATTTGTAGTAATAGCAATAATGATACAATACGATTATAAGCTACTAAAAAAAATAATATCTTAATATCTTATAAGTTAGTTTCCTTAAAAAATAATTCTTTGAGGTTATTAAAGTTAATTATATAAAAATTATAAACAAAATGATTTCTATACCCAATCAGTCAAATGTCAAAATGATCTGAGAATATAATTTTCAAGTGCAGAATATGTATATGAAAATATTTTGCTCGCAAATAAAAGTACAATGATAACAATTAATTGTGGAAATTCACGGAGGCTTTTTACATAATTGTGATAGTTTTTGATACAGGAAAAAGGATTATTATATTAAATTCAATTAAATAAAAATACATGATACATTGAGAAGAATTATTACTCGTTTGAATATGCTCTGATTTTACGGTGTAGGTATTCTTACCTTTTACGTTATACTTTTACAGTTTAAAATTATTCCTAATAATCGATGTAAATATACCGAGCGTGCTTAGACAACTGCGCTAGTGATTAAGTAGACATGTTTAGATTCATTTGTGGCGCAATAATATAGCCCACTGTCATAAATTAATACTGAGGTAAAAAAATAATATGACTGTGTAAATTATATAAATCTCTCGGTACATCTTTAGTTAAAGTTATTGAAGAGTCAGAAACTTCAATAATAACCATATTGAACTTTGCCTAACCTTTGTACACAGACATCTATATTGTAGCTTACTATTTAAGCCCTATTTTACTTATTGCTTTTGCTGACATCATATTTTGTTTCCAGTTTATGTTCTTAAAAGAAGTGATCATAACTTAGGAAATAGTTCACCTCAAAATACAACTAGACGCGAGAACTAGGGAAAAATTTTCATTTAAGAAAAGTCTTCATATGAATGAACGAAAACCGCCGTAAGACTTAAGACATAATAATATTTTTTCTTAATACCTTAGTAATTTTAAATTAGAAGTCAATTTTATGGAAGAAAATGTGTCTCATTTGTATACAATTAGATAAGTACATATTTACGAATTTGATGTTCATTTTTAAATTTAAACATTGAGGGGTGAAGATGATGCAAAAAAATGAATGTAAAATTAAATACCTATATGTATAGTAGATATTTAATTTTGTATTTTGTTTCTAATATAAGTAGGGATATTTTTTTACAGAAGTTGCTTTATTTATATTTTTAAGTTTTACTGACTTTAATTTAAACCAGCTATATCAAGTTTTTCATTGCACTACTATTTTGAGAAAGTTGTTAATTAATTCAAATAATATTCTGTATTATTTATGTTTAAGTGTAATTCACAAATGTATGTTTTATTCTAGAGATATACAGTGTGTCCACGGATTGAGTGCACGTGGGGTGTAAATGACAAAAAAATTTTGAGTTGAAATTTGAGCTTCTGGGCTTCATCTCTGCTTGGCCTTAAACTAATTGTAAGAAGTTGAACAAATTAATCCAGTTAATTAATGCACAAGGTGCTTTCACGATGAATTTTCAAAAATTTTCATGAGTAAAGTACCTTTGTTAAATATCCAAAATATTTACTTAAGAAAGTTACTGAGAACTAAAAGTTATGATAGATTGTCAATTTTCAATTTGATAGTCCACCTTTGGTTTTTTTCTTTACTTTCAACAAGAAGGACACCCAGCGCATCAACGCAGAATTGCTAGTTGGTAAATTTTTTTAGCGTTGGATTGGGCGAAATAGCTCAATTTCTTGGCCTCCTAGAAGTCCTGATTTAACTTTAATTGACTTTTATTTATGGGGCTATATCAAGCAGAAAGTCCCCGTTGAATAACGATTTATTTGAATAACCATTATATTATTTGTTTATTTATATTTATCATAATAGTTACGTTTTTTTTTCTCTAATTAGGAATTTGTACTTTGTGGTTGTGAAAAATAAAAAATAAACAAAGTTGGCTGATCAAATTGAAAATTGAAATAATGTCATAACTTTTAATTCTCAACAACTTTTCTCAGTAAATATTTTTGATATTTTTAAAAACAAAGGCACTTTACTCTTGACAATTTCTGAAAATTCATCGTAAAAACACCCTGTACAATAATTAATTGGACAAATTTGTTCAACTTCCTAGTTTACGGCCAAGCAGAGAGGATGCCCTGTCGCCTTGGAAAAATATGTGAAAAAGCAATATTATGGTATAATGTAGTTTTCGTGTGTCTTAGTAAAATTACACTTTAGGCGTCGTAAATATACATATATCGATTTGTAAATTTACATTCTTTTTGAAGTACCTACTTACCTACTGTGGTAATGATCTAATGTGTAATTTTACATAAAGTTTTTATGAATGTAGTAAAAAATTATTTTTCACTGAATAATTGTATCAGAATAAAAAATATTTACTTTTATTCATAACATCGAAATTTTCATATTTTTCACTGAACTGAATCAGCTATATTGAGGTCACCAGATTACAATGCGACCTTTACGTAACATTCGACGCAGGGCATAAAAAGTATTTCCAGAAGAAAATTCCTACAATATTACTTTCTGTTCAATGATTTATTATCTAATTATTTCATACCGTCATGTTCAACACATGTTACGCTCCGGCTACCGTAAAATGAAAGATTAAACTTTTACAGCTGGCACTGCAAGTGCAAAAGCCCTATGTTAACATCATGTAACACTATTAAATTTTTTCTTTTTGGAAAGTAAACACTTTCTTTCAGTGGCCTTTGTACGTCTGTCCCGTATTTAATTGCACTAGACTCGCTGGTGCAGAAACTATAAGAATATTTTCAATTTTTAGACTAAGATACAATGCTATAATAATACAATACGTGGCAATATTACTATTATTTGATACTTTCCTGAAAAATATAAATTTGATGCTAGCTACTCTAACTAAAAATTTGTAGAGATAATTAAACTTGATGCTGCGAATAGGCAATATGTACATGATGTAACAACGACGTACAAAAGATTGATTGATCTTGTAAAAACTAAACAAAAAAGTAAGGTTCTAATTTTAATAGCTGCCTATGTATACAGGGTGGCCATATGAAAACGAAACAGAGCCATTTTCAGGAACTGCGTCAAGATTGTAGAAAAACGCTCAGACCCGTCGCTTTTAGATTAAAGGAGGACATTCTTTGGTGGTATTTTTGACTCCGCCACTTTGACCTACACTCAACGGTAAGCATCACCCCAAAATATTTAAGTGGCATTGGAGGTTGAGTAATATTTCTTTTGAAAGCTCTTACAATTCTCTTTACAACAGACTTTAAATTTTATAATTCCGCCCAATACTTATTAAACATTTTGATTTTAAAGTTGAAACTTATATACAAACAATTAGTAACGGTAAAAATGTCAGTCATTCGAGTTAAGTACGCCAATTGTATAAATTTAGTATTTCTTGCGTTACATTGTTTTTTTGCGATTTATTATCACTCGTAAAAACACAATTGTAAAAAACAGAAATGAATGCTATACACACAAAATGAACGTAAAATTAGTGGATTCCAAATTATTTTCAAGTATTATTTGGAAGCGTTGGTTGGTAGTTTATTTAATTGTGTTTTTGAAAATTAAACGCTATGGTTTATTCCATTGCGGAAAGGGTAAATACCATTTCGTTTTATTTTATGAACAATAAATGTGCGAATAGAACAGCTCAGCTATTTAATGAACAACATCAAGATCGACATGTCAGGAGGAAATATGTTCTAGAGTTAGTAAAAAAATTTCAAGAGACAGGGAACGTAGCCAATAAAAAACGAGAAATTGAAAAACCTATAGTCAATGAAGCTAGTGAAGTTGCAGTTTTGGGACAAGTTTATCTTGATCCCACATTAAGTACGAGGCAGCTGGCATCTGTGTCTGGGATCAATCGAACTAGTATACAAACCATTTTGAAGAAGAATAAATTCCATCCATATAAAATACATTTAGTCCAGGAACTTCATGAGGATGATTATGACCGCCGTCTGCAATTTTGCAAAATAATGAGTGAGTGAGCGGGGATTTTAACATCTGTTTTTCTGATGAATGCAGTTTTTTCTTAAACGGGACGGTAAATCGTCACAATTGCCGCTATTGGTCCGATTCAAACCCAAGAGTTTTTCACGAGGTGCATGCACAGCAATCGGAAAAATTAAATGTATGGGCTGGAATTTTCGATGACCGACTGGTGGCTCCTTTTTTTCTACCTGGTAATTTGACTGGCCAAATGTATTTGCAATTACTGGAAGACGCTATTGACCCTGCCTTGACTGATATTATTGAAAATGTTCCAGTGTATGATGAAGATTATTTGAATTTTCAACAGGACGGTGCTCCTCCGCTTTATGCGTTAATTGTTCGTCAGTATTTGGACCAACGTTTTCTACGGAATTGGATTGGGAGAAGAGGCAGCATTGAGTGGCCTCCAAGATCACCGGATTTATCGCCCCTTGATTTCTTTTTGTGGGGATACCTAAAAAGTAAAATCTATAAAACACAACCAGCGTCGCTGGAAGATTTGCGTCAAAGAATCGTCGACGAATGCCGTTGAATCACTCCGGAAATGCTTCGGAATGTGCGCGAACGTTTCGAACAAAATCTTTATTCTTGTAGGAAGCGGGCGGTCATCAGTTTGAACATTTAATCAACTAAGTAGTAAGTAAGCAACTAAACACAATTTAAATTTTAAAATGTAAATTTTTTTCAAAGTATTGGGCGGAATTATAAAATTTAAAGTCTGTTGTAAAGAGAATTATAAGAGCTTTCAAAAGAAATATTACTCAACCCCCACTGCCATTTAAATATTTTTGGGGTGATGCTTACCCTTGCTTGGAGGTGAAAGTGGCGGAGTCAAAAATACCAGCAAAGAATGTGTCTCTTTAATCTAAAATCGACGGGTCTGAGCGTTTTTCTACAATCTTGACGCAGTTCCTGAAAATGGCTCTGTTTCGTTTTCATTTGGCCACCCTGTATGTATGTTTCTGATGCAAGTTCAACTCACTCAGAAAATTGTTCAATCGTCAGAACTTCTGTTTTGTACATTAAATAATTCATAAGTTTCTTTAGCTAGAAATCATATGGATTTAGGTGTGGCGATCGGACTTACCATCTAATCTCAGGAAACGTTCTATTTAAGAAAATTCATATCTCACGTTGGAAGTATGGTGGGATAGCATCATGCAAATGCTACATGCTCTGTCGAATATTACATTAAAAAATGGTAAGTGTCTTACTTTGTATAAAATACAAATAGTGTATTTAGGTAAGTCAGTCTCTATGGTACACTGAAATGTCCAATTAGGATACAAATAGCAGACATCATGAGGATTTTATCTAGACATTTAGTGACATTTTCAGCCCCATTATTTTCAGTTATAATATCACAAGAGCATAGAAAATATTCGATTATACTTCCGAGTCACGAGACGTATTCTGCGAAACACCACGACAGCGCAGCTGGAGTGGTGTTTTAAGGATATACGTCGAGTGAGGAGGTTAGTATAATCGAATATTTTCGTTTGCTCGAGTGGTATTCGATACGATTACATAATGAATTAACTAACTTTATTGGTTACTAGTTCCATTTTTTATTGACGTTTATTGACAAATGTTAAAACTATCGTTACCATGACATAGTTCACATTGTTGGAGGAGGCGAAACACCAAAACGGTTATACCAGTCGTCAAGAGTATAATCGCTTATCAATACATAGTAATTACGTAAAATTTGTAATTGCTATTGGCTAAATTTCTAATGAATTATATAATCATAAAAATAAACCTTGGGAGGATGGCTTTTTATATTATTACTTACATACATCGTAATAATTAACTGCAAATGTAAATATCTCTGTTATCTCTGTTAAAATTAAAAGTTGATTGGAAAGCTCTTTATATAACTGGTCTAAACAATATTACTGTTACCAATATCTGCAAAATCATTAGAAAACTGGTCGACTAGATTTAGGCGACGATAATGTTCTTTACTGTTTTAGTAATTTCAAAAAGTAAGGCGTTACTTTTAGTCCCTCAAGAATTAAGTTTACCTTTAGTTTGTCTAATAAACACAAATTTACTAATGCAACTCGAGTTATTACTAGGGTAGTTTGGCAGTTGTTAGAGCATACCATTGAATGTTGACACTTGTCTACAAAATTTGACGTTTGTAGGCCATCAGGATCCAGGGAGCACTGCGATCGACGCCCTCAGTTCTAACAATTACGCACTTATCGTTATTTATTACATATAATACTTTTGTTACCGTATTATAAGAGTTGAAGTAACAATTTGCTTCTTTTTGAGGCATGCCTTCTTATATCTGATAAAGTTGGTTGCATGTGGCCGCGGACGGTCTAATTTCCCCTAAAGCTGTGGGCAGTGGAGCGTACTATACCAGGGTATCTAGATTTGATGTTGCCGACTTGTTCAGTATAAAATACAATTTTAATTAGTAATTAATTTTTGTTATTTCAAACCAAACAGTGCAAAAAGGTGTGTGTACCTAGGGATTATAATCTCTTGGACGAATGTGAACAAAATTCCCGCTGTGTCCCTATTATTTTACAGATTTCTATCTACACTGCAAATATACAAACAAAATTAATTAAAAAAATATTATGCTCCTATTATTCTTATTAACACTTGCTTACGTAAATTATAACCACTATGAAATTAAATTATTAGATATTATACAGGGTGTCCCTGGTATTACTGGCATCCTTGCAAGAGGTGATTGTACAGTCAAAATACATGAGATTTACCCAAATGTATGTATATCTAAAAGTATACCGTTTCCAATAAAACAGGGTGTCAAAAAATTACAAATTTTGATTATATTTCTTTATTTACTAGAAAATCCTTCTTGATAAAACAACAATGTAATTCCAACAAAAACACGTACAACTTCAATACAAGCAGCCTTATTGCCGCGATAGAACTTACTGTGACAACGGCAGTAGTAGTGTATCGGGTCTATTCTATAACACTTTTGGTTAAATTTTAACGTCAAGGTTACAGTTAAAATTTTAACCTTCCATTGTTTAACCAATAGTGTATTTTGTAAAAATTTTATTGGGTTTATTTTTTTTTACCAAATATGTTAAAATTTAGCGGGACCAAAATAGATACTGTTAAAATTTAACCTGGCTTGACAACTGCTATAATTGATCTTTATTATTTATAAACGTAACAATGGCCCTTCAAATTAATCCCAAGCTTTATTTGAAACCACAATTTCATGTTGTTGTTTAGCAAAATATTGTTGACTTCCAAAAAGTCAACAATAAACTGGATCTGTGTTTTTTGTCGTTCGTGGGGAACGTTTGTGTTTTTCATCCCCCCCAATACCCGGCTAAATTATATAGGAATCTTATAAATTGTTTACTAAAAAGATAAACAAATTTGTACTAATCTAGCAACCGTGGTTATGTTATCACAAATGAACGTCTTTTATCCATAGAAAAATATAAATATATTTTATGCTTTTACCTTACTGCTAACTTCACTAACACTGAAAAATTAACGTACGGCTAATAAAATTGGCTAATAAAATTGGGTCGTTAAACGAACTTATACAGAATACCAGTTGGAGTTATTATTTTTAGCGGTAGGGTTAAAATTTTAGTACATTGTGTAACGAGTGAGGAAAACTTGCCAATAGCGCCACGCGAGCGCAGTTGACGCATGAGCGAAGCGAGTGCGGAAAGCGCTCAAGTGGCGCTATGGCAACTTTTCGGAACGAGTTACACGTACTATTTTCTAGCACAAGTGCGAGTCGTTATGGGACCTATAGCGTAGGGGGTTATATGCACGGAAAGTGCGCCCATAGCGAGCGCACGTGATAGAAATATTTTAACGAGATGGTTAAATTTAACCTATAAGATACAGAATACAGCTGTATGTAGGCACAACTAAATTTCTATATCGAAATCAAAAACACATATCTTACACATACACAATATTGCTGGATAATATTGCTCTGGATTTTAAAATGAAATTCCAGTTTTTGATCCTACGTTTTTTTGACTACTTAACATAACTCAACAGCTTTAAGATCTGAAGCACTTACTTTTTTAAATACTGAAAGGATTAAAACTTTATACTTATCTGCCTCACATAAATAGCTATATGAAAGTTATATGAAATATAAAACATTGATGCTTTATGAAAAAGATTTCCTCTTTTATAAATTTGTCAATAATGTGCTTAAGATTTAAGTATATCTACCAAAGAAATTATAGCACTTACATTTCTGCATTTTTTATTCAAAAGCCGAGCTTTATAAAGAAAACAATGGAACATCGTATTTTCACTCATAAAAGCTTTTTTGAATGGCAAGAAAACAAAATTGCTTCTTGAAACCAATTACGGTGCTTGTTTATTTTCTTTCAGAGATCATTAAAATAAACATTACATTTAGAAAACTCAAAAACTCTCATGCTGGCTGAAATATTTAATTACTATTAGGTGTATAACATATGATTTATGTCCCAATTACATACATATTTTTAAAAAAATTATTGCTAAGATTCAAATCAGTGGATAAACTTTTTATGATGGTATAGTTGTTCGCTAAAACACTGTGCAGTATCTATAATGTAGTAGATTCCCTCAATTCGAAGAAAATTGAAATGTTTATTTCTTAAAAATATTTTTTTTCTCATATTTTTTGTAAAAGGACCGATAATTTTTTTCTTATTTTATTTTAACCAGTAATTACAAATATCTGGAATTTTTAATCCTAATCCGTTAATTTAAATTTGCAACTGCACCATATTAAAAAGTCGGAAAATACTCCGCTACCATGAAGAAATAATTTTAATATACAGGATGCTTATTAAGTACTTACAAAGTTTAAAGGGTGAATTTTTTACTAATTCTAAGATAACAAGTTCATCGTTCTTGAGATACAGTCCAAAAAAAAATTTTAGTTTAGAATTTGATTATATTTTTGTTCAATAACATGACAATTTGACGAAATTCGGGAAGCTGGAAGTATTGATGATAAGAAACTCAAATTTACTTAGTTTTTTGTTTAATGGTAGAGGGCGCCACATACAGTGTTGTACCTGTATTTAAATAATCAATACTTTTTTGTGTCTCACTATATGTTATTTTTGACTAAACATACCCATTCTCCATTCAATTTTATATACAAAATGTACTCTTAGTACTTGTCGCTGAAAGCATCAGTTTTGTAAAAAAAAGGTTTTTAAACAAGTGAAAAAATGAGTATTTTATTGATTGTAGTGCGATGTGACAAACTTAAATCATTTACTAAAACTAAACTACTTCTACAAATAAGTTAATAACATTTACAATAATTGCTGAAACAAAAATATTTTTTTGGACGCTCTGAATCTCAAGATCAAGCCGTTGTAGACCCATGTTCATATGAACTTTGTATCTTAAAATTAGTCAAAGATTCACCCTTTAAAGTTTGTACAAGTACATAATAAACACCCCGTATAACTAGAAATTCTTCCGCAAGTAGTTATAGATTTCTAAAAATTAGTGATAAAGATTGATAAGGAAATGTAATACCTATTTTAAACATAAAAAAACGCTTAAATAGAATTGCATATATGAATCTATTAAGAATACCATTTACCAGAGATCATATTTAAAAAACCATTAGTCATAGGAGGAAGCAATATTCATATCCCTATCACTGTAACCTATTTCATTTTTTTCCCTCATTAGGTACTTCATACGAAACATGTTATAACACTTCTGTAAATTTAGTTTTTTTTTGAAAAAAAAAAAGAAAAATACACGAACACGAAATTACTTATTAGATATTGGGAGTACCTATTCCAAATTTTCATTATTTTTTAAAAATTACTCCTAATTATAGTATTATGTTACATTAATATATGCCTAATCTTGAATTAAATATGCATAGAAATGTACTTTATGTACAGTATGTTTATTTAAACACAATCAATCCTATCTCCGAATAAATTATTAATAAGAAAAACATGGGGACTGAAACCGAGGATGCTCCATTGGATGAATGAGTGAGTCGTAGCCCTTCATTTTGATACAACATACTGGTGACCCAAAGTCAAACAGACAAGGAGATTGAACAAATTTCATAAATTGGCCTAATCAGATAATAGGAATAGTGGCATCGTCTTTTAAATATTTTTGGTACAAAATTTAAGGAGGTGAAAGTAGAGCCAAAAGTAGTAAAAAAAGTTCCTATAAACATTAGTCCTCCGGAGCACCGTTACTGAGATATAGCCCTCCAAAGGAATCTTCATTTGGATATTTTTTAAAATGACTTTCTTTCTTATTAAAATAATGGAATGAAAATTGTAGGTAATAAGGGTCTTTAACTATTATAAGTTTCATCAAAATCGGTTATAATAAAGATAGTTTTCTAGAAGAAAATTTTCGATTTCGATTCCTTTGAATTATGAAGCAAATAATATTATTTTTTAATGAATTTGACTTTTTTGAAGAAAAAATGTCCCTACTTTTTTTTCAAATTCTGCGCAGTTTAGTCAAAAATAATAATTTTTTTAAATAATGTATGGCTCAGAACAGTAATTTTTTTTCACATTTTCACATAGTAGGCATCTTTCATGGTGACAGCGTGCTATCGTTTAAATTATTACGTTCCTTAGTTATGATTTTGGTGCTTGACTTTGCATTTCACTCGATTTTTTTACAACCATGAACCATTTTACTAACCGTGAATATGTCGATATGCATTTATGGTTTCTGTAATGGAAATAGTCTGGCGACGCAAAAAGAGTATCGGCAACGTTTCCCTGATAGAAGGCAAGCTTCTGCAAAATTGTTTGGAAAAATTCATGCAAGAACGATGGAATCAGGAGTCCTAACTCCAAAATATCGTAAATTTGGCCGTCCAAGAAGGCGTAGGCATGATTTAGATGAAGTAATTTTATGATGTTTTTAACGTAATCCTACTGCGAGTGTAAGAAGAGCGTCTGCTCATGATGGTTCATGGTTGTAAAAAAATCGAGTGAAATGCAAAGTCAAGCACAAAGATCACAACTAAGAAGATAAAGAAACGTAGTAATTTAAATGATAGCACGCGAAAGTGACAATCATCAGACAGGTCCAAAATCTATTGTCGCTTTACGCGCCTGCGGTCTGCCTCTTTTGTAAACCTTTCATTGAAACGAAGTATGGGCCAATCGATTTTTGGACTTTGCATAAAAAAAACAAATCTGTTTAACGAATAAATAGGCTGTGGGAAGTATAAGGGGCCAAGTATGGCTTCAGTATTTCGGAATTCTGAAAAACCGATTCACAGGCTATAAAAAAACTCTCAGAAACCAAAACAAATATATTTTAATTTTAAAAAAGTTTCTTTCTATGAAAGGGAAAATTTGTTGAACAAATTTTTTAGAATAAACTCCCGTTAATCATGAGAGTGTAGAAATGTCTTATTCCAAACTCTTGACTGGGTGGCAGATGTCGAAGAATACACAATAATAATTAGAAATTTTCGCCAACCCAAAACAATTAAAGATTTACAAAAATTTGAGGCATGGTAAATTATTACCATAGATTCATACCGAGATTAGCAGTTTCTGTGTCCTTTATACAATCTTATTACCCAATTACAAAATGCTACGAAACAAATAAATGATTGAGACATGGTCTCAAGAGTGTAACAATAATTTTAATAAAATTAAAAATCAATTAACAAATGCCACATTACTTGTCAACCCAAAAATATATAGTAAGGTTAGTTTAACCATTGATTCCTCAAATATAGCCATTGTGGCGGTTTTAGAATAATATAACGGTAGTTTTTTGGAACCCTTAACACATTTTTCACGAAAACTTTGTAAAACAGAAAGATTATTCAACATTTGACAGAGAATTGTTATCTATATTCGCGTCAATGAATCACTTTCAATATTTTTTAGAAGTTAGAGAATTTAGAATATTCACAGATCATAAACCACTAATAACTGCTCTTAAAATAAAATAAGAAAAATCTCTGCACCAAAGTCGACAATTAGATTATATTTTACAAATTACTACAAATATTTGTAAACGGCGGGAAAGAAAACGTAGCAGCTGACACACTATCGAGAATCGAATATAATAATGAAATTCCAGCAGTTTAACTTAAAAATAAGGAAAATAAAGATAAAGAGGTAAAAGCAATAACTTCTAATAGTGAAGAGAACAGTTCATACTAAAAGAAATATTCCATTTTCTAATGACAAAATTTGGTGTGATACATCCGCGCCATCTTGCAGACCATATGTTCCATTCTCCTTAAGAAAAATAGTTTTCGAAAAAATTCACTCAATTTCACATCCAGGAGCGCGTGCTACAAAGAAGCTAATTAAAAGCAAATATTTACGAGTAGGCATATATACACTACAATTATTATTGGCTCACAAGGAAATCATATTATTAAAACTTTATTCATTGGCGTAATATTTTTATTTACAATATTCATTTACGCATTTTATATAGCACATTGACACTGAGTATGTTTTAATATATCTCACCATTTCCCCCTCAACTGCTACCCTCTTCTTGATTTATGCTTTTAAAATATTAAATACATTTTTATTAACAAGTTTGTAGCGAAAGCACTATAAACATCAATTCACTTCTGTTGAGAATCCGTTAAATTCGCAAAAATTGGCCTGGATATTACAAAGCACCCCTCACTATGGATGTATATGATACACACATAACTTATTTTTGTATTTTCAAAGGCCTAGGCTGTATTATATTCCACTCACTTGCACACGCTGTTCCCGCTTAGAATCGATCTTGAGGACAAACACAATCATTCATATAAGAAAAAGTAAAATGCAAGCAACACCATTTTCCAGCGAGGGTATTTTACATTGGAGATTTCTCGGTGAATTACTGAAAAAGTGAAGGAACTCGATTGTGAGGAGGTGAGTCATTTTTCGTTTATATGCGAAACCTACTGTGAATAAAATATACTGCACGCTAAGCTCCTTCACATTTATGTTCGTCTATTTATTGTATTTAAATAATTCAGCAGCATTTGATTTTGAAATAGTCTTACATTTTTCACTGGTGTAGCTCAAACAAAATGAATATACTTTGTTTGCGATTTATGATGCAGTACATTTCTTTAAGAACGCAATGATGGATAAAAAATTCTGGATAAAACAGCAAATTACAAAAATACATTTCGACAATGTTTGTTGTCCTCGAAATCATACAATTGTAGATTATTGATCTTTCATCTACAAAGGTCAACTCTATTTTGCAAAAACTAAAACAAATAACATTTTAATTTGTTACACGTCGATTGGTATTTTTTTCAATAAAAACTTTTTATACGGATGTGTCATGTAATAGATAGTGGTCAATACCAACTTTCTTATTTTAAATGCAACACCCTATATATTATTAAATTTTTGGATTCTTCAGAAAATTCTAGACATATTTCATGTACAATGTCCTATACCTATCTCGAGCCTATCTTCAACAGTTTCGGAAATATTAAGTGTTTTCAGATTTATTGCAAAAATTAACATTAAAAAAGAAAATTATTTGATTACAGAAATTCGCTACAACACACGTCAATACTTATTTCCCATTTAGCTGTTGATAATGAGAAAGTAAATAAAAACCATTTCAGCGTTCCTTTTTATAATGAAAGGAAAAAAAGTATAAATAGTTTTGTTTACTTTTGTTTAAAAGGCCTGGCTTAGCAACGTGTTGTCTGCCTGCGTGACAGTAGTTGTCAGTGTTATAGTCAGTGTTATATAGTTTGAATTTCGTTAACTACATATCAGAAAAATGGTTCATTTAACAGAAATGTACAAAATAACAATTCTACAGATGATTGGTTATGAAGATAACACACGGACACAAATGGAAGTTGCTCGCTTATTTCATGAAAGATTTGCGACCTATATCCCAAGAGACAGTTAGTAAAATAGAAAAGCAGTTTCGCAGCTTGGACATGTAAGGCAGATAAAAAAAGCAGCTGCCAATGAAATAAGTGATGATACCAAGTTGGATATTATGCTTGAGTTTCAGGAAAACCCACATACTTCTAGCCGAAAAGCAGCCCAAAGTTCGATCATTCGAATATTAAGAGAAAATAAAATGCATCTCTATAAAATAAAACCAACTCATGAGCTCATTTCGACGATTTTGATAGGAGAACGTATTTTTGTGACCAAAAAATTATGTTAATTTTAGATCCAATTTGTGATCCAACTAGAACATGTTTTGTTTTCTGATGAGTGCATCTTTACACTTCACTGCTACTCGTAATAGTCAAAATTGCTGTTATTGGTCTAATGAAAATCCTCACTGGATTACAAAGAAATATACGCAATACCTTGAAAAGATTAATGTTTGGGCAGGAATTGTTGGAAATCATATCATAGGTCTCTTTTTCATTGATGGTAATTTGAATGGCGATAATTATTTAACACTGCTCCAATATATTGTCGTTTGACAAACGTATATCCTGATCCAGCAAACCCGCAAGTTCCACTGAATATGATATGGTTTCAGCAAGATGGAGCACTGCCCCATTACCAAATCAATGTCCGGCAGTACCTCAACCCAATATTATCAAATCGATGGATAGGGAGGCGAGTATCGATGGAATGGCCAGCACGATCTCCTAATCTGACACCATTAGACTTCTTGTTATGGGAATATTTAAAAAATATTGTATTCAAAATTAAACCCCTCGACTTCGCTGACTTAAGAACACGAATAACGCTTGCGATTAGATCGGTCAAGCCTGAGGTGTTGAGTAACGTTAGAAGAAATTTCTATTTAAGATTAGGATGATGCCCAGATGTTCGCGACTAGTACTTTGAACATCTGAAGTTATAATTAGTTTTTTTTTAAACTGCACTTTAATAATTCTAGTGTACACCGCCAATGGATGGACACCCGAAATTTGGTATTAGTGCACTGTCAACATTGCCAGTTATTTTTAAATCAACCTACAATGCGCGATGTTACAATGAAAAATAATTTAGTAAAAACTGATTGTTTTTTTATAAGTTAGTGACGTGTTATTTTAAAGGAACCGTGTTATTTTGATATAACTGTGGTCGAAGCATCGAACATTAAAAAAACATTCTATCGTTTAAAAAATACACGGTTTACTAATTATTAACTAAGATACGTTACAGCGAAACTGAATATTTAATTTAGGTGAGAAATATTGCTTTAATTGACAATGACGTGTTATTTTAAAGTCACCATATTTTTTTTGTAAATGTGGGCGAAAAAATTAAAAATTATCTTATGGTTTATTAAATACTAATCAATATTGGAATGTTACTTTTCTAATTGTAAATAAATCTAATTTATGTTTTAAAATAATTATTTTTGTTGTTTTAAGAAACGAAAAATATTAATCTATTCTATATAAAAAAAAATTTTAAATTTTTTTGCAGATAATTATGTTAGTAGTTAGAAGTTGACTATTTACTATTTTTTTACTATTTTACTAGACTATTTTTTAAAGCAGTGTATTTTTTTATTTGTGAAGCTCAATGTTAATGACCTCTGACATTGATTTAGTTTACCTAAACTATACTAGTATATTATACTACTGCCACTGCGTACAATAGAGTCGGTATAAATAAAACACGTATATAGGATGTTTCCAATCTTTTTTCTTACTCAGCCAGCCAACGAATCGATGCTAAATTACACATATTAAATTAATCCAAAACAAATATACATATTTCAAAAACGGACCAAGGTTTGTATAATACTTTGTATATATTACTTAAAGTTTGTGCACTTCCTCATGGGACCCCCTGTATTTTGCACAAAAAGAAATTTTAAATATATGGGAAATGTCAGGCCGACCCGGATAATCGAGGTTCTTCTGTAATAGCAACAAAATTAAACTGTGAACAGTTTAAATTTAAGCAGAATTCTATCATTTTCCGAAAGCTTCCGAGGGGCAACGGAGATTAACCACCATTGTTCTGTTGCAGTCCCGAAGAAAATGCGTGTAACATCTAACAATAAGAGATTACGAGAGCTTTGAAAGCCAATACGTCAATGTTGAACATTGTCAAATGCAGAGAGGGAGAACCAGAAATTTCAGGGAAGTGGAAGAGGATCCTGGTAGCAGTACTAGAAGATTAGCAACAAAATTTCAAGTATTCAAGTAAAGATCATTTATTTATTTATTTATTTAATTCAATTTTTGTATCTACAGGAAACCTAAATGATCGAAGTAAAATATTTACATTAACAAATAAGTAAATATAAAAAATAAATACTACAAGACAATCATCATTTACAAGTAATAAATAATGGTAATATTTCACTACAATTTATTCTGTTATGAAAAAGGTTTATGAGCACATTTTAAATAAGAACAGTCTCCTACATTTTAGAGATTGAATACTATGTAGATGTAATCTTTCACTATACTCATAATCATCTTTATTAATATTCAGTTTAAAAAGTACAAAATTGCATATTTTCTTTTGAAAACGCTCCAAACGATCTACATGATTGGCAAAATGTGGGTTCCAAATAATACAACTATATTCCAAAGTTGAACGCACCAGAGAGTTATATAAAAGAAAAATAAAAGTACATTAATGAGTCGCGATTTTGTCTTTTAATGAAACCTCTCATTCTAAAACATTTGCTAAATAAATCTTCAATATGAGAAGTGAATTTCAATTCATAACCAAATTTTACTCCCAAATCCTTCACTGTCTTTACTCTTCCAAGTTTGATATTATCAATAAAATAATCCGTCAACCAAATACTCTTTTTACAGATAAAAGAAATTACTTTACATTTATTATGGTTTTTGGCTAATTGATTCAAATCGCTTTGAATTGCATCACTATCCGTAGAATCCTTAACACTTAAAAATAATTTCAAATCATCGGCAAACATTAAATCATGTGAAGGAACAGATTATTTACTTATTTCTGTGTTGTTTCCCGCAGTACCAGCAGTTAGTAGTCTTGTCTGAGAGGTTTGATGTATTTTGCATACCTAGATTTTTTATATCGAAGAATGTTGTTTGACTTCATTTGATAGCATTTGTTTGAATTAGCTTAACACCTTAATAAAGAGTAAAAAGATGTGAGTGCTAATGATAAAATATATGTATTTATGAAATTCTCCTTTTCCACTGATAATAGCTAAGCCCCATGACATAAGATAAAGTTATTGTCAATCAGTGACCTCCAAATAGTTCAGCTATTCAAAATCTTTTGTCATTAGAGAAAACAGTATTTTGTGTGAACGGCGACTTTAAGATATTAGCTTCTTACAACTGAACTGATTAATGTTTACTTTTTTTCAAAAACTTATTTCCCAAAATAGCAATGGCCTTCGAAAAAATATTCTGCTAAAACATAGTAGCAATTTTAAATAGTTGCAAACTGAGTAACAAATATGATTTCGTGTAATCGATGACGTTCTGTTTGCCTCGGATAAAATCAACAGACACAAATGATATAATTCAAAAACCCCTTCTATAGGGAGAGTGATTCATTCAGTGCTTGTAATCCAATTTTCTAAACAAGGGATATACGATAAGATAACGGGGTATTGCTGGTAGCGTACCCCAAATGATGATAAATTGGCCTGAACTGAAAAATATCTAGATGCTACAGCACTAATCTCTTACAACAAAAATATAAAGCCGACCGCGAGAAAATATCTTTTTGTGAATATAATATTCTCAAGTAAAATATAGATATAATTTTTAAATTTAAAACACTCGATTAATTTTTAAGATTTAGGGAATCTATAATAAGTGCAAATGCAGCAAAATGTTTCTCCCATAAAATGTACTTAGTACATAATATTGTTGCACCATATCGTAGATTATATAAAAATAAGAGAATATACAAAGTAAAAATAAGAACAGGTAAGTATCTAAAATTATCGTAAATAGTTTTTTTTTTGAAAACAGGAAAAGTATCAAAAAATATATCCACATCTTTCATCAATCATTTATAATTGAATATAATATGTACATCGTATGGCTATATATTTACATAGGTTTGTTCATGGTTTGGTACAAAATAAATTTACATTTATACTACAATATTTTTGTACTAATACCTATATTAAATTGGTCCAACAGAACAGTTAATTTTATCATTAAATAATTTAAATACAAATAATGCAGATGAATATAATCTCCTAAATTCCACTTTTCTAAAATTCACTTCACTATTTCCTATAATACAGATATCTGAGAAATTTTTTTAATACATGCCTATTCTAACATACCTCTAACGTAAGTATTAAATAAAAAAAATAAAGTTCCTTCTTTACGCAAGTTAAACAAATTTCTTATTGTAAACTATTTCATTTACGTCTATTAAAGTCTAATTTAGAATCCAATAACATGTCAAGATCTGTAGCACAGTTTTAACAGGGAGGAATGACATATTTATATTATAGATAACGATGACATTATTGACTTAATTAACGTAATATAAGAACATTTAGCTAGATTAACAGATGTAAGTATCTTAATTTAATTGTTAATTTCCATAAGGTGTAGACTGGCCAAAATTAACAAAGTTCAGATAAAATAACTCCTTATAATGTTATAGCATGTCGATTATGACCTGTTGATTTTTTAAACCTCTTTTTGGTACACGTCTTTTTTTAGTTAAAAATAGAAAATAAGAACATATTCATTTTTAGTCGCCTTGCAGATGATTACTAAATTACTCTGGAGTCTTCTAAAATGTAGATTTTGATTCTGTAGCATGAAATAGTAACATATCTATATTAAGGACGACTGTGTTTTCAAAATGTACCCTAGTTTAATGGAAACTTCAATGTTTTTTTATCAAGGGATAACTAGATATACACGATCTAGCACTTTTCAGCTACTTTAATGGACTACACTGAAAGAAATGGGCTTATTAAACTGTTTATCTAGAATAATGTGTATAGCGCATATTAAAACTTTTATAACCAATATACAACTTTTATTACCGTGCTTTTATTAACGTGCTTAATACACCTTATGCATATACGAAATAAAGGTTATAATGAATTACTTATACATTATTAGGTGTTATAAACTTTATGTTCCAATTGAATAGTAGGGAAGATTTGTTGTATAAAGACCAGTATCCGAATTTGTATATAACAATTGTATTAACAGAATTATTCGTTCTTATACTGAATATATTTCGGTTTTTAACGTGTAAAACGCGTCTTATAATGGTTAAGTGATCGTCACCTCACGGTGCATAATCGGTTATGATCAGTATGTGCACATGTTTTGTGGGATACATGATCATAACGCGTTGTGCGAAATGGAAAATTATTATATAAGTATCTAACTGTTTTATGGCTTGTAATTGTTTTGTTTTTTCAAATGTGAATCTTGTCTAAACCTTAAAAATTATTATTTTGTAGGTCCTATTAGAAATCGCTGATGTTAAGTTTTACATAAGATGGAGGAACAGTGACAAAGAAGAGCATGGGTATAAAGTCAATCAACCAGAGGAAATAAAATTAGATGGAAAGAAGCTCAACCTTTCAGGGGATGCTTCATTCTTAAGGTGGAAGAGTTATAGTGCAAATTCTCATGTAATACAAGAAAATACGAGTGCATCGTTGCTAAGAAAATAAACTGCACAGTTTTGGGAGCGATTTGTCATCATTTTTAATGCTTAAAAGTATGTTTTATGTATGTTTACATTAGAACCTTAGCTTGTAATTACAGTTATCCAATAAAATTTCTGAAAACTTAATGTCATATGTTTTTAACTCATACAGAGTATACAACAGTTTAATACATTTATTATTATAAAACTTATAATCAGTACTAGATGTTCTAATAACGATATGGAACACTTTAATAACAGTTATTGCTATTATTTCATAAAGGGTATAAAAAACGTTGTATACTAGTTATACAATAATTTAATAAAGAATAAGGTTTATAGTCACTATACAACTGTGCTAGCAATACGCGTTTTATATCCAATATTCACCTGTTTAACTGTCACATATAGTATACAATGGTCTTATAATGGCATATAGAATTCTAATAAAGAATAAAACGCTCCCAACAACAAAGGTAACTGTTACCCATTGCTTGCTTTGCTAATAATTGTACCTCTCACCATATAGACATTTGCATTAGTACTTTCATTTTAGGTTATTTTTCCGTTTACTTGTTTTGACTATTTACTCCGTCTGGCTTGCCACCTGGAATTTGAACAATGCTGTTAGATAATGGTTGCTGCTGCATCCTGTATATAGATAGAATCCATCAGTTCTGCTCTTTAGAGGTTGGAGTCAGCACAACTGACCAACTTCGATCACTGCACATTGCTACCATTTTACCGACAGATACAATTAATTACTTTTTTTTCTATTTTATATGATTTTAAGAATTAAAAATCAGGTTTATAAAAAAGGGTTGAATTTTTAATTTTATTGTAAATAGATTTATATGAAAACATAAATGCAAAAAATGCTCTACCTAATTTGTAAAATTTAGTCATGAAAACAAATTGAAATTATGATTTTTTGTCAAATAATTTCATACTGATTTAACTAGTACCGTATTCAAAATTGTGTTGGGATGAAAGTGGCCAAAAAGTTCATGATACCTGAATATAAGTTTAAAATTTTTTTAATGTTTGGGAAATACGAGTAGTATAATTATATTAAGACATTATCCAAATTGCTTGATCAAAACAAATACTGGCAGGCCAAGTCGATTGTAATGGAAATATATCAAGTAAAATCTAGTGAATTTTTAATATAATTTGACTTGAAGTTCAAGCTACTTGACTAATGATTTCTTAGACGTAGATATAAAAATTTGACAAATTAATCTTATATCCATATATCTTACAGAGAGTTATGAGTTACGTAGTATGCTGCTGAGAGAAAATATATCAAATAAACGTCGAATGTAATTAAAAAATAAAACAGAACATCCAATTTTGTTAAAAGGGGTTCTGTATTATATCACAAATTATATAGCAATATCAATATGTGACATTTATGTGATACTAATTTCATTAGACGGAGAATGAGGGGACAAGTAACATAATACGATTAGCTGTGACCGAAGGACACCAGTTTTTTAGGGTTATCCATATGAATATTTCTACAGTCACAAATTTTTTGTCAGAAGTGTACCAGTTTTGCGTTTTTATGTTGACATATTGGAGGATGACGCAATGCTAATAAAAATATAAGGACCGAAGAGAAAGGCGTGCGATAGTCCATATTGAATAGTATTAATCAACTATGTAAGCTCAAAAACGTTTAAGGATGGTCTCTTTCTACTCTCACACACTTTTTTCTCGATTTGACATTGAAATGGACTTGAAATTGACGTGATAAAGTGAAAAAGTCATCGGTTTCGGAATCAGTAACTGCAAAAGGTCTTTTAACCATAAACACATTTTGTAATATCTGTTTTCTCGGAAAATAAGCTTCTAGTCGAAAAATTTTAGACATTTTACTTATAATTTTATGTAGATTTCGATATTTTTTTCAATATTTTAAATATTTAATATTCGATTCGCCATGTTGAATTTTGAAAATCTGACATTGGATTTTTAATCAGTGACCCCAAGAACACCTTTAACCACATACACATTTTTTAATGTCTCTGGTCTCTGTTTTCGTTGCAAACACAATACAATTGAATAGGTTAAAATGAATTTATGATTTTTTTTACTACAGACATGAAAAATGACTAGACATTTTTTACTTAAAAATTTAATGTAAAATTCGATATTTTTTATTTTAAATATTTTACAATTTTTAATACTCGGTCCGTCATATTGGATCCACCATTTTGAATTTTGAAAATCTAATCTCCATGCTGGATTCGGAATCAGCGACCCCAAAAACATGTAGACATCATAGTCTGGTCTTTCGAACCAGGTATTTTTTTTTGTGACGCTGTGAATCGTGATAAGAATTAACAAAATGCATTAGTTTGTTCTCTTTTGGCTGAAAAGGGCTTCAGGCTAACATAAAACGTAAAATATTCTACCGCTATAAGGTTTAACATGCGAGCATGGATGATTCATGTGATGTAACGGTCATATAATGATTATTAACGTTAGAAAAGTTAAAAATTTTTAAAGTAATAATATCTAATATTTGCAATATGTTACAATATTTGGATGTTCATAAATACCTACTGTATTTGCTTTTTTTTAATATTAAAATTTTCCCTTTAATGAATACTTTTTATTGACAATATATTTATTTAGAAAATTACAATAAACGTTAACCTAGTTTGTCACACTTAAACCTAGCTAGGTAGTGATGTTTAGCGTGGGATATTTAAACACCCTACGCAGTTACTACTGTAAAATTTCGCTGGTGTTAATAATGTGCAGAAATGTGTGATTGTAGAAATATTCATATTACCCCTCATTCCCCATCTAATGGCATTACTGTCACATAAATGTCACTATTAATTCTTCTTTACAATTTATGTTACAATGCAGAACCCCTTTTAGCAAAATTGGCTTTTGTATTTCGTTTTTTTAATTATATTCGACGTTTACACGCTGTCTTTTTATCTCAGCAGCAAACCACTTAATTCATAATCCTGCCTAACTTTTTTGGAAACTTGTTTGAAGTAGTTTTTAAAAAATAAATACTTGACTGCAATGTCCCCTCTAATTTTTTTGCTGACTACGCGGTACAAAAGTATATGGGAGCAAAAATTTTCAAAACCACTTGTTTTAAAAATGGTTAAATATAATGCTACATGTTTCTCAAATTTTTAAGAAATGCAAAAAAGTTCTTCCAGTTTTGTATACTAAATTAATTTTCATATCTCAGATAGAGTGTTTTTGCCATTTTTTACTGGATTATCAGTACTTCAATAAATCTTTTGAAATTATTTAACAAAAGTCAGTTTGTTTTTATGACTAAGTATTAGAAAAATCATTGTCATTAAATAACCATACTATTAGAAGTCGCATTTGTCTTTGTTTAGTAAACTAAATGACTGAAGTTAGGCATTTATAATTTTTGTACCTTTAATATAATATTCTGATACTCTCAAAGAATTTTAAGCAATGATCATGAAGATGCGTTGTTTCCAATCGGAGAAAGGCATCTTAGTTTAGCTGAAAAACAGATTATCTGACAAAAGAAGCATTTGTCAACGAATTCTCCTTTACTGATTTAGAAGTAGCAAATTGAGCTATGTTGAAAAAAAATCAGTTTTTGATGAGTTCTTTTGAAATGGTGGAAGCTGTTGAAGATTGGAACTTAAAGTAATAATAATAAGCATTCAATAATTTGACAAATTCACAATTTAAACTTTCTCTGACTTTTTACAAGGCAAGTAGTATTTTTTTTGAGATTGATATATAGGGAAGATTATTGAAATCCGACAATGTTTACATTGTAAAAGTTCACGAATATGTGGAATTTCGTAACCGTCCGAACTCATTCTTTGTATAATAAGTTTAAATTAAACTACTTACTATTCGAGGACATCAGCTGATAAAAGGGATAAATTGAGAAAAATCACAAAAGACAGGATTGTGACGATTGTGTAACATTGGTAACTTTTATTCCCCAAGAATATTGTGTTGTACATGAAAATGTAAATGTTTCTGTACGAAAGCATGGGGTTAAATTTCCCGATAGATGTGTAATAAATCTAGAAATGGTTTTATAAACTACCCAAAACTTCTTGATAGAGAATCTGTGTTATCAGCCCGTACAGGCATCACATTAATCACAATGTTGCAATTAACAAAGAAGTTCTACAACCAGTAGAAGAAAATTTATCGGCAAGTACCCTAGAAATTGCCCGTCGGTTGAAGTTATCACACAATATTGTGTGAAGAAGTTGACGGTTTTATACGTACGACAATAAATTCATGAATGGTTATTGCAATTCAAGACCAAGAAAATCTACATGTTCTCAGATCACTTTAAGTACAACGCTAATTTTGTGCACATACTTAAGCTTTATACAGGACATATAGGACAGGACTCGGGAGATACATGAAAAGTGATTACGGTTGGACTTAGTGGAAATCATCAACAATTCTACTAACATGATTCTTGAGCAACAAGATAAGTGTGATGAACTGTTTCTCAAATGTAATGGGGAAACCTTAGAACATTTTTATTACATGTTACTCTTTCAAAATAATAGTATAGCATTATGTCCTATATAATTTTGCATAACAGTAACAAGATGTATTAGGTACCTACACGTGTGGCAAAGTATACATTAAACAATTAAGAACACGCTTTAGTACTATAAAAAAACACAAGTATCACCTATCACCTAAAGTAATAGCAACTTAAATATAGAAGCAGATGTAGTGTAAAGTATAGTCACAAGATACTCAAAACACCTATTTAACACCAAAATTCTAATAAAAGTAGAGAAAACTTTACAGAAAACTAATAGAAATCCGGAAAAATCATGACAATTTTAACCGAGACAAAGGTATTGGATTTACGTGGAGTTTATAACATAAAATCAAGAACCAGATTATCAAAGCTCTAAATGACTTCAAACTAAGGACCAAAACATCATGGACTGACTAGAACACCGAGCAAATATACTCATCCATATTGGTCACAGGATTTAACCCCCAACTTCAGAAATTCTCCTAAAAATGAGTCTTATGTTTCTTGAAGCATGCAGAAGTCTAATATGACGTCTTATATGGCAACCTTTCCGCTAAATTATTTAACAAGTTTATCTTGAGATAATAAACTTGAAGGAAATGCATATTTAGGTAAATAAACATAAACTATGTGATCGTACAGATCGTACGAAAGCGATTCCTACAAGAACTTTTCTGTTAGGTACCTAACTGATACGTTCTTTTTTTGGTGTGACAGTTCTTCACTTTAAGGGTTATATGTTACCAATAATTCTGGTCAGATTATAAGAATAAGCAGTTCTGCATTATTTTTTCGCGAAATAAAAGCTTATCGCGGAAGCGATAGTTGCTGACAGGGGCAGCTGAGTCGAGGCTTGAAAGCCTTTTTAGCACAAGTGTAGAAGGAGTGGCCATCACTTTGGAGGGTTTTCCCGTCAAACGTCATGTCTATGACTGATGATCGCCGACAGCACCCAGCAGGCTACCCGTCAAGTGAGACAACGGTAAATGGACTATTGTCATGTCCTTTATCCTTTCCCATTTTAACTTAAATAAATCGTCAGCATTTCTATCTGGTCGTTATTGATTATACACTTGAAGCTAATTTAAAAAGAAAATCGAGCTGTCGTAACGGCGTCAATTTCAATAAAACATTTGCGTTAGGAGGTGTGTCTCAGCATCAAAAGGGATTTTCCGTGAAAACTCGCACGAAAGTGGAATATGCAAGATTTTACTTAAATGTGAAGAACCTGTTATAAATATGTTTGGTGATATTTATAAATGTTTGAAATTCACATAGACTTTTTACATGTGTGTAACGGTTCTTTAGTACAAAAAATGTAAGCGTACATATGTGATACATTATGTAGAATTACATGTTTGAGTGTATATTTTGTTTTTGGGATATATTATTACTTTTTACGGGGTATTTTTCATTTTAAAATGTATTTTTCCTAATCCTTTATGTGTTTTTTCTATATAAATGTACTAATAAAAGTTTGAATCAGATTAATCATGTATAATGTTACCGCGAGTGTGCTAGTTGTTCAGTAGGCATGTTTAGAGTCATTTGTGGCGTAATAATATAACACAGTGTTTTAACTACCCAAATTTACTGTTATAAGTAAATACTAAGGTAAGTAAATAATATGACTTTGTGTAAATTATATAATTCTGTCGGTATATCTTTATTTAATGTTATTGAAAATTTAGAAACATCAATAATAAATATAAGTATATTGACCTTTGCCTAACCTTTACACACAGACATCCAGATTGTAGTTTACTATTTAAGTCTTATTTTACTTATTGTTTTTCCTTAAAATAAATTTTATATTAGTTTAATGTTCTCAAGAAGTCATTGCTTTTGAAATGATTTAAAGATTCCACCTCAAAATGCACCTGAACTAGAAAACTAGCGCAAAATTTTCATACAAAAAAGGTCTTCATATAAAAACCGCAGTAAAACTTTTCCCAGAAAATACATGAAGAATGTTTTTTATTATACTTTATTAGAAGTCAATTTTATGGAAGAAAATGTATTTCATTTGTCTGATAAGTACATATTGTCTATTTAAATAGTCCGTGTAATTAAAGTAACCCATGTGGGGTTTTCGATTATATGAAAACGTATTTAGTAGCTCATTTTTAAACTTTAACATTGAAAGATAAGGACGTCACTAAATGAAAGGTGTGTAAAGGGCTGCCCAGGTTCTGAATGGGTCACTCCGTTCATACAAAATGGACAGTTTCGAACAAACAATAATTATTAAATGTGGATACTTATTTTCGAGCTATGCAGGATGAACCTTAATTGCATTTATACATATTAAACAGCGGTATAGTTTACTGTGTAACATACATTCCTTTTGCGAAAAAAATAGGAACAAAAAAGTCAAATTTGCATAATAAATATAACTGATTTTTTAACAGAAAGCTTATTGAGAACCGTTGACTTTACTCTAGCATTTGCGATAACATCAGCATCAATTATGTAGCGCAGCACAGGACTTTAACTTTTTATACGAAATAGAGTTAAATAAATAAGCATCTTTCAGGCGGTATGTCAGAGACTTCATAAAAATGTTTATGGCCTCCTCTTGCCCTCACCATTCCTATTTTCATCAATAAACTCCTTCTGCCTAAATACTAAACTTTTACTGAAAGATAGACACCTTACAAAATATGAAAACCAAAACCGAATTTGTACAAATTTTCTTTAAAATCTCTTACGTTTAAATTTTCAGTTAACTACATTTGTTTGTTTTTATAAAGAATGTTTTTTCCGCATTTATCAACTTACATTCATTTGGAACATTTCTTGCACAAAAATACGTTTCTAACGTATCTACCATTTCACTATTCGTGTAAAACGCACTTGAATGCAGTATGTTTCACTAAAAATGTTAATTAAATTTACAATTAATGGCATTTAAAAAATATAACAAATCGACACATCAACAAGTCAAAACATAAAATGATGCATTACCTACTCAACAAATTTATAAAGATCTAAAACCATTTAATTTTTTATACCTACGACAAATTTTGTGTTAATTTCAATTTGGTACTGATAGAGTAGCGTCAACAGAAAACATTTTTACATGAATATATTGTTTTCAAGAGGAGAATTTTCTCATTAAATAATTATCACTACTTTTTTTAGTAGTAGTAGTAAATTTCACTCTTAGATCGTTGAAAGACGAAAAAAATTATGAACAAGACCATTTTCTACGATTTTAAATAATTAATTGTTAACATTTTTAAGGGATTATAATAAATTAATAGTAGCATATTTGTCCTAACTTAAATAAGGCACCATTCAGTTTTATTTATTTATTTCTGGGACTAGATTATTATTAACTGTCTGCTTCATCAGCGTTTTCTCAACGATTCTTATTGATACGTCATAACTTCTTCATTATGCTTTTTTTAACTTAAGTTAAAATATTTTATCTGAAATATTCTATTTTCGGTTTCTTACTTCTTTAGAGAGACTCTACAGCAACTATTGATCTACTTTTCGTACTCTCGTATCGATTTTAAACAGTTCCAACCAAGGTACCTATCAATTGATATCCAGTTTAAAATGTCGATGCATACAAACCTTCTTTTCTTTATATTGTTACGACCTACCCTTGGTCGAACTACGGCACTCAATAATAAATCAATAAACAATAAATAGATTACATAAAAGAAATACAGAACACTGGTTTCAATATATTTTCTATCTGGAATCGTGAAGCAGCACGAGACCTGGGGTTCTTTTATACCACACTTGCCGAACACCAAAAGTGAACTCCCTAAGCCCCCCCAAGTCTTGATCATCGAACCCTCTACTACCGTTTTTCCTGTGCTTGCAATGTCCCCCGTGCGGTGATTTCTACATTCTGTTAATTGTTATTATCAGCCACTCAGCAACAGCGGACTAACTCTTTATTGAACTTTATACCAACGCAACAATTTTGTCAACTAAGACTTTTTATATCGTGTTCTATAAAAAGTGTGTACATAAATCATTATTAAACTAAATTCTTAATTGATAATGATTAAAATTTCCCTAGTTGACAATATGGGAAAATAGAATTGAAAAAAGGAAAACACTTAATCATGTTCCTTTATTTATTATAAATAAGCTTCAATTAGATAAAAGTACCTGTTTGGGAATGTATTTTAGAACAAGAGCCAGCGTAGGTGATGACGACGAATTAGCGACGTCCTACACTATTTATCGGTATTTTGAAAATACTTACTAGAAAACAGGGTAATTTAATGAATATCTGCTCCTAATAAACAACTCAGTTCTCTTTGTTACTTAGCGTCGCTCCTTTTGACAGCCAATTTTCTGAAAAACATTTTGTTTTCCACTCCATTTTTATGCCGTATCATTTGTCTCCGTATAGAAGCTTTTTGTCGTGTACCCTCTTTACGCGACGAGATCTCCTAGACAGCACTGTTTGTAGATTTAAGCTATAATTGAAAGGAAACAGAACAACAAGAAGGTCTAGAGTGTGTAACAAGCTTGTTATAGAAATACATAACGACACTTTTTATTTGCAAACTTAAGAATGTTGCCGAGCGTAAATTCTATCGAGTGGAGCATTTCGAGTTGCTCGTTTCGTTCTATTCATAGATAAGGTGAGGTCTTTAAGGACTATTATCGTTCCTTGGGCCAATTCAATACCATAAATTCAGTGGACTTCAAATATCATAAGGGATAAAGCTGAGCTCTTTAAAACTGCTTGCATAAGTTTTCTAAAGCCTTTTCGTGGAATATTTTTTACATCAGCTTCTTGGTTCACGATTCACTATAGAAATTTCGTTAATATTAATGTATATTATTTGGTTTCTTTTCTGCGTGGATTTATTGTACAACAATTTGAACTCTTAAAAATTGTTTCTTCGATAGAGACATTTCCCATACATTTATTTATAATTTACTAAATTTAACTGTTCACAGTTTAATTTTGTTTCTATTACAGAAGATCCTCGATTATCCGGGTCGCCCGGACATTTCCCATATATTTATAATTTTTTTGTGCAAAATACAGGGGTCCCATGAAGAAGTGCAGAAACCTTAAGATGACATTCCTCAGGTAATATAAATAAAAAAGTTTACACAAACCTTGGTCCGAAAATACACCGTTTTTGAAACATAGGTAATTTTTAAAAATAAGAAACAGTTATTTGTATAACTATTGTGCAAAATGCTACTTCTTTAGATCAGAATGAATGTTTGAAGAAACTTAACCTAATCAAAGAATCATTCATTTATTTAACAGTTCGCATGAAATTGTTTTTTATTCAACTGTCGATATTGAGTTGCTGTGCGCGGGTAAATAAATGTACTTTCTTAGAATTTATTCAGTTGGGAGTAGTAAACTCTTATTTGTAAGAAATTAGATTCACTTTGTGTAACTGAGGCCTAACTTAAAATGTACTAGTATAAACCGAAATTTGTCTCAGCGCACATGCGTATACAGGGTGTCCCGTTTAAAACTCCCCAGCTGGATATCTCGAAAACGGAAAAAAGATAAATGATTTCTGAAAAATCCACTGTATAGTTTCAATTAATGGCTTTACTTGTGAGTACAAATCCTGTTCCTCTCAGTGCAGGTATAGATGTCGCTGCAATCCGAAAACATATTTTGATGATAGCAGTTTTGAAAAGTGGCGCACATGAAAGATCTCTAAATTATAAGCAACTTTTGTGATATAAACAATTTTCGAAAAGCCACTAGTTTCCGAGATACTTGGATTTGAGGTAATTTTTTTTCCAGGAGGAAGATTTTTTAAAGTTAAGTTTTCAGGCATAACTACTGCAGATTTTCGTCGTATTAGATTGCTTTGAATAAAACAGTGATGAATTAATTTTATTTAACTAATAGATATCACAGGAAATTACTTCATTTAATCTTGTTTACGCAAATCATAGTCTTTTCGATCAAGATAAAGTAATATTTATTTAACAAAAACTGATGCAAAATTAACAAAAATTACAAATAATATCCATAGTCAGTCCATATAATGTTATTTAAAAACTGGTCGTTTTCTTGAGCCTTTATTTCCATTTCTGCAATAAAATTTAGTCTTCGTAGCATATCACCAGGACGTAAATTATGTAAAAGATGCACTTTGTAAGGATGATACGTATTTCGCTTCAAGATATTATGGACCGATGTTCCGGAAATCCCCGTTTCTTGTTGTATATCTCGCACCGAGGTATGTGGATTAGTTTCAACCTTACCTAATACCACGGCAGTGTTTCTATCATTTGTAACAGTGTTTCTACGATGCTTCTTTTTGTTAAAAGAACCACAATGAAGCAAATTCGTCGATAAAGACAAAAAGGTTTTATGATCGGGATGTCGACGGTTTGGGTAACGTACCTGATAAAGTCTTTCTGCTTCTCTGGAATTTCTACGGCATTCACCGAATATTAAAATTATGTCGAGCTTTTCTTCATTCGTGTACTGGACCATACTGAATAAATGTCAAATGTGTCAAAGTTGAAGGTGTAGACTTGTAGTTATGGTAATAGTAATATGTAATCAACTTTGACACTTCAAGAAAACAAAAGAAGGTTCAAGAAAACGACCAGTTTTTAAATAACATTATATGTACTGACTATGGATATTATTTCTAATTTTTGTTAATTTTGCATCAGTTTTTGTTAAATAAATATTACTTTATCTTGATCGAAAAGACTATGATTTGCGTAAACAAGATTAAATGAAGTAATTTCCTGTGATATCTATTAGTTAAATAAAATTAATTCATCACTGTTTTATTCAAAGCAATCTAATACGACGAAAATCTGCAGTAGTTATGCCTGAAAACTTAACTTTGAAAAATGGCTTTTCGAAAATTGTTTATATGACAAAAGCTGCTTATAATTTGCAGATCTTTCATGTGTCCCACTTTTCAAAACTGCTGTCAACAAAATATGTTTTCGGATTGCAGTGACATTTATACCTGCACTGAGAGAAACGGGATTTGTACTCATTAGTAAAGCCATTTATTGAAACTATACAGTGGACTTTTCAGAAATCATTTATCTTTTTCCGTTTTCGAGATATCCAACTGGGGAGTTTTAGACGGGACACCCTGTATGCCAACTGTTTACTGCTATGCAGCTACAATCTCACTTTTTCCATAAACTCCTAGTTTTGTCTCAGTCGAAAGGTTAGTGTTTATGTTTTTCGGACATAAAATACAAAATCATTTTTTGTTGCTGCCGAATATAGCTGAAATATCACTAGCTTCGTTTCTTTCTTTAGATAGTTTCTGAATTCTTCTACAATAACCACAAAGTTTATTTTGAAAATACCAATACCTTTATAATTTTGACACCACCTTGCTCACAAAATAAAGAAATATTAGGCGCATCCTTCCTTAGTAACATCGATTCACGAAAGAAGTTAATGATATATTTTCGTTTAGACTGTGTTTTATACTTTTGTGACAAGATTGAGGCCATTAGCAAGATTTAGTTTGAAGGTAGAACAGTAAAAATCATGTCCGTTAGTAAATTTATTCCGTAATATTTTTGCACACCTCAATCATTACGAATTATAGATACTGTATTTCTATTATTTCTTCATCAAGGAAACAAACTCCTATTAAATGTTGTTCCTTTCCTGATATATTATATTAGCACTTTCATCAGCTAAAATACCAAATATCTGGGCCTTTCAAAGATCTGCAGCAATTGCTTTTTTATTACATTTCCACAAATGCTGATTATTTAATTTTTGAATATGTAGTGACATATGTGCTCTTTCCTTTTGTGCATGTGTATTAAGTTTTATCATCAGCTTCGTATCAAGTCAAACAAGATCACTTCGTCCAGATTATTACATCTAAGAGGCAGATCATGAGTTTCGCAGAACACTACAGTTCACACTTTTCTTGTGTGGTGGGCCAAATATAATTGAACAGTAACCGTAACGTCTTAGTATACATTTTAGGAGCTATTGATGCTTCTTTGTACCATTGTACATTGATGATGCATCTCATTTCACCTCAAAATTGGTCTCACAATGAGTGAATCTAGCATACAATCCTGTTTTGGTTGAAAAGAGAACACATTGAAGACATTACCTTCCTACATCTTATAAGTCTTTTAGAATACTGTAATCAAGCAGAATACGGGGTGATTCACAAATGGTGACCAAAAATGAAACCTCGTATTTTTTGATGAATTTTAAGGTGAGTCTTTCCTATCAAGTTTTTTTCTAGACCGGAACCTCAACCCAGTGGATTTCTTTTTGTGGGGTGCTGTTAAACGGCTGTAAACACATTAATACACCTGAGCAGATAGAAAAAAGAATAAATAATGCTTTTCATCAGATTCAAGCAACAGTAAATTTGAATCAAATAACATTTTCGTTACTAAAAAGATGTCGCCCTGTGTTCGTGGATATGGATATATTTAGTCAAATAAAATCATTAAAATGACCACTATGATGTTATTAATTTCTTTATTTGAATAAATAACCGAATGATTAGTGTTTGTCATGGCATTTAAGTAAAGTGTTTTCAGTTGGTTTTTTAAGTTTTACTCGAACTCAGGCTTTTTTCAAAAAACATAACATAGCAACCGTGAAGCAGTGGTGTACTATTTTATTTAGAAAAATATGCCACCGATACAGTGTATCATCCATAAAGGAATTCAAAATTGTTGGATTACTGCTTGATTTGTTATAGTGAAAGAGCTTGTTATACCTTTATATTTCATTTTCTAGAAAGTTAACTAAATAATAATAAAATAATTAAAAACGACAACCTATTAGGCTCTTCCATAATTAAACTTACATATACAGGGTGTCTCAGACTTTAAACGAAAAAATTTAATAGAACTTGCAAAAATAAAATAAAAGTTCATATGAACTTGTATGTTTTTAAACAGGGCGTTAAAATGAATAAAAAAACATTTTCTCAAATATTTCAGTAATTACTTAGCCGATTTTGATAAGGCGCCCAATGTGACGTAATTAGATTTAATTTATTTATTCCAGGGGCAACGTTGGGGCAACGTAACTACAAGAAAAATTTGAGCACACTACTGCTTTTTTAAGTTTGATATTATTTTGAGTAATTAAAAATACCTAAACATTTTTTGTCTTGCATTTTTTGTCTATCTTGCTTACTTTTTGAGAAAAAAATAAAATTCGTAGATCCTCCACCCCTATTTTATTAAATAAATTTAATTTCATAAATAAAATGAAATAATAAAAAACACAATAAATTGTATTTTAATTACTCAACCAAGAAATAATATCAAACTTATAAAAAAGCAGTGGCGTGCTCAAATTTTTCTATAAAATATCTAATTATGATGCACCAGTACTGCCTCTAGACAGTGACTATAACAAGAATTCTTGTTATAGTCACTGCTCTGGAGTAAATAAATTAAATCTATTCGAATCAAATTAAGCCCTTTACACATTACTAAGAACGTGCCAAGTTTTATCAAAAATCGGTCAAGTAGTTTTTGAGATCTGTGAAAACGAAGCTTTAAAATAAACAAGTTCATATGAACTTTTCTTTTTATTTTTTAAGTTCTATGACCTATTAAATTTTCCCAATTAAAACCTGAGATACCGTATATATAAATTACACTAACACAACCTAAATAGATATCGCAAGATGCCCACCCGTACTTACCCCGGCTACTCGTACGCCTTTGTTTACACGGATTTGCATTGTTGAATAAAATACACAATAAAGAAAATGAATATTAAAAGATAAAAGATGTACAATAGAAGAATTACCTATCTGTAAAAAGATTATAACAGTTCACCTACAAGTAATTACTATAATTAAAACGAATCATGAAAGAATTACTCTGAGATTATTTCACTAAAACCCATGTTCATCATCTAATATTCCGTATTTAAACATAGCAGTATGCGTAAGGTGCGAAGATTGTAGCTAAACACACTATCAGGCCAAATTAAAAGCCATCATCTTATTCCACAAAATTAAACGTCTTCATCACGAAAATGTCGTTCATATAAAGCCGCTTCAAGCCGAGGGAAAGCTCTTTCAGTGTCGCCTTAATTTTTAAAGTAGATTCCAAAATTCGTTTACGTACCTTACCCTGCAATTTTTACAAACTGTTATTACAAACACAAGTGGGGTGCGACTCGATAACTTTTAAAGTCGGTAATAATGATAAAATTTTGTGGGTTTGCTCTATTGCAAATAACATTAATTTCCTTAAATGTGCCAATAAATATTTTTTAGCGAAAGTAGGTAACGTCATTGATCCTTAGCTTTTATTTAACAAATACCCAATTATATTATTGTCCCCTGATTTTTGTTTGTTGGAAATTGCACCCAGTATACGTAACATACATATCGTGAGTTTAATATTCAGAACCTTCATAAATGATTACAAGCCACGTAACCTGCAATTTTGTTTGACATAGTAATTTTATTTCCTTTCATTGGCAATTAAATTCTGGTAAAATGAAAAATTACTAGTAACAATAAGGTCAAGACTACATGCAACATTTCGTTTTACCAGTTCATGATTGGTGTAATTTTTCACATTTCATTCAACCAATCAGCGATCGGGTTATTTTGAGTGTAGACGTAATGGCTGCATTGTAAACGAATAATTATGACTGATGACGTTAAATTGAAGTTTGTGCATTTTCAATGGCGCCCGTCATTCGTGTCTGTTTTCGTTTTGAGTTCATTTGCTGCCATCATTTTATTGTTTCCTTTGCTTCAATATTACGTATCTAAAATCACAGCTAAACTTTTGGTAGTTCGTTGAGTTACTGGTAAGTTATAACAGAAACAAAATTTTCAGGTTAATAATATCTTTTTTTTAGATCGCATTATGCCGTTTATTGCAATGGCTCATTTTCGAAGCGGAACTCTAAATGAAGACCGGTCATGGACATACTCTTTATAATCCTGCATTGAACAATTTATAACTAAATATTTTACAACAAGGAACACCATTTTCTGTTTGAAGGTGTAGAAATAGATACTTAGTTGTAAATAACTGTTTTTATTTTTGTCTGTTAATGTATTATATATGCTTTCTTTTAAAATTAGGCTAAACATTTCAAACTATAAGGATGGAACGAAAAAAGAATAGCATGATTCTAAGAGAAACATGAATAACATACTTGTATTCTGAAATAGGTCAACTTGAAGCTATAAATCAAAAATATATTTACTGAAACAGTTTCTAAGAATGTAAACTTCTATCGATACATTTTAAGGGCCTGTTTTTCGATAATATAACGGGTCAACACATCACAGGATGATCAAGTGGTACACCAATATCACATACAAATAATATATATTTCTGTTAGCATTACACACTTAAATTTTGTTTGATTTTTTAACTAACGGGGTGACCGCTGAGGTATCCGAGATACTTCGTATATGAATGAGCTCGTTCAGCAATTTTTTTTTTTTGCTTAACGGAGAGATAATGTAATTTTAAGGTTCTATGCAAAAAAATTCATATCGCCTACAAGTGATCCAAAAAAAATCATAAACTGGCGCGCTGAATCTGCCAGTGCGACGTCACCGCATGGGAAATATGTTTACGTGTGTTGTCAGTCAATCGGGTAGTCGGGTTTTAGTTGCCTATTAAGTTTCGATTGAGTACGTTAATACACCAAAGTTTGTTAGCAATATCTAAGACACAGAACAGAAAAAAATTACCTATATTGTATTGTTCCCCAGTGTGAGTGCACTAGTGTGAAGACGCCTAAGAAAATAATAATGTCCCCGTAATTCTATCGCGCATATTTAAAATCAATAGTTTATTAGTCTCTACTTTGATTTGATTTTTTTTTAATATCTTTTATTTGAAAAATGACTTATTTTGAAAGTAACATATCTACCCTGCGTAATTTGGGTATGTAATAAATACGTTTGTATTTCTCTAGAAACACTATACACTTGTGTTTTCCATTGCTGATTTTTTTTGTGAATATTATACAAATACCTATAGATAATAAAATACCGAGAAAAATATATAATAAATATTATATTATTACATATTTATAAGATATTAGGTAGATTTTATATAGTTTCCATGGGAATAAATATAGTTAGTTAGTTAGTTAGTTTATTGACCACGTTTACATACATTAGTACATTTGAAGTCATAAATTTAGGTAGTAGATCTACAGTCACATCCATTTAAATAATCGATATATTCATTCACTGCGTAGAAACATTTCTAGAGTAACTCACCTTTAGCAAGTTTAACAAATTGACTAAAGTTCATATTCTTTGTCTGAATGTAATAATTAGTGAATTTATTATACAAATTTATATCCAATTTGTGAAACTTAGTTGTACGGATTCGGGAATACGGCTGAATTAAATTTTCCGCAAACCATGTATCATAACTATGATCATTTGAATGTGTTCGAAATTTATTTAAATTTCGGCGTATTTCTTTAAGTGTTTCAAGAATGTAGATACAAGGCAGCGGAACTATGATCAATTCGAGAAATATAGGTCTGCATGGGGCATCAAATAACGCCCCCCCGAAGAACCCTCACAGCCGCCTTTTGATAGGCAAACACTCTATCTGCTTTCACCGAGTTTCCCCAGAGCAGTATACCATATGTTAAATGTGAATGCACACTCGCGTAATACACAATCTTCAATACATGGTTATTGTTTTAGATGCCTTAACACAAAAACCTGCGAGGCCAGTTTTGAGCAGAGAGTCTGTATGGGGTATCCAATTGAGGAAAGTATCTAAAACAATTGCCAGAAGTTTCACTGGCTCAGATTTATCAACCCATCTGTCTGAGTTTATTTGTAAACATTGTGTTTTGTTTTCGTTTAACTTTAGCTTGTTAGCAGTAAACCACAGTTTAACTTTATTCAGACTATCACCGCTTAATTTGATTTACCTCTATCTATAATTGTGATGTCATCGGCGAATATAATACATTTACCATTTAGAGTTGCTGGTAAATCATTAATATAATATAAAAATAGTATCGGTTCGAATACCGACCCCTGGGGAACTCCATTTTTAATGGGCAATAGGTCTGGTTCCTTCCTTAACTTCACAGACAACATATTGTTTCCGATTAGATAAATAGGAGGAAAGCAAAGCAAGCGATCTCCCTCTAATACCGTAGTACTCTATCTTAGACAGCAACGCATAAATAATGACGCAATCGAAGGCCTTTGTAAGGTCACACTTTGTAAGAAATGTGTTTGAACCTCCTTCAAGACACTGGCCTGCATCCTTAATTAGGGACATTAATACCCTAACTGTAGATTTTTGTTTCCTAAAACCATATTGAGCATTGTTGAAGATTGTATTGCTTTCACTGTAAGAGATGAGCGTCTCTTTAATTAATATTTCAAATATTTTGCCCATAACTGGAACAATTGCTATGGGTCGATAATTATCAACGTCATTCACATTACCTTTCTTGAAGACTAGAATTATTTTTGTGATTTTCAACGAATCAGGCCAATTGCCCTCTTCTGTACATTTATTAAATAGCATAGTGCATAGTGCATAGTATGTAATAAGAATTTTATATTTGATTACGTTTCTGAAAATTTACTGAATGACCCCATCCTATGACTAACTTTCAGCAAAAGTGATGCTGTTTCCTTTTCCCGAATTCCGAATGGTTTTTGAAATATCGGGGTTTCAAGTTATTAGGTCATATGGGTAGTTCCTAAAGAGTAAATCGTATTGTTGCGACATGACTGTAATTATTAAAGCTGCTGAATGTGACAATCGCCTTGTGCAATGCATAACTCAATCCTCTGTCGAAGCTCTCGTTCCCAGTTGTATGAACCTTCTCACTGACAAGTTAATCCCTGCAAATAGGCTTTCCCATTGAATTGGCAATTGTCTTCACATGTCCCCACAAGAAAAAGTCCAAAGGGTTGAGATCTCACGCTGGCCAAACAATGGGACCATCGATTTGGATACTTTTCATTGAGGAAATTAGTGGCACCTCTTCCATAATGGGACGCGGCACCATCGCGTAAAAAGAACATCGTCCTTCTGATTTGAAGAGGAATGTCCTGAAGTAGTAGAGGTAGATCGTTCTCCAGAAAAGCCCGGTAAATCTTGCTATTCAAATTTCTGTCGAAGAAATGTCGTCCGAAAACTTCATTATTAAATATTCCAGCTCAAACGTTTTCGGATAATCTTTTTGAATAGCATGAAGGTTTATGATTGCCCACACATGATCGTTGTTGAAATTGTTGATTCCTTCTGTTGTAAATGTACCTTCGTTACAGAAAAGGGTTTTTGAATCATCTGGATACTCATCCAGATGATTACTCCATCATTCACAAAGGGAACGAACTCTTTGGGGAAGATCCGTAGGTATAGTTTTTCCGAAGTCAATTGAAAAACCTATAATTTCAAGGTATGTACCAGGATCGGCCGCTAAGCAGCAACTCGGCATTGAAATATTTGAACAACTTGTTCCCATATTTATTTAGCCATACCCTACCCACCCATATATAGGTTTGGTCGAACTAAACGTGCAGGTGGTAGAAATGTATACGACCAGTTGAAGAATACGAGCGCGGCCAAAGGAAAATGAGCACAATTGTATTGGGCCTCTGGGAAATAAATCACAGCAGGCGACAAGTGGTTCATAAATTGCCCAGCAGTGCAGTGCTGCAGTGCGGAATTTGATGTGAATCAGGCAATTTTAATTTATTATAGGCACCTTCTATCAATCATTCATATTACAATTGCGAAAGGGAGAAATAAGAGGGATATTTTGTTTACTAATATTATCACAACATGGCATTTTGGAGACCTATTGAAACGGAACAAAACAAAATTTACCACCAATATATTAAAATTGTTTGAGGACATAAATACTTAAAATATGTTGTGAAAATGAACATATAATAGAAATTTTCTACACATTATATACAAATTATTATAATTTTTTACCTTTAGCAGAAAATTTTGTTTAGGGACGCCTATGAAACTCATTAAATTTTATTACGACGTTTTTTTGCATATTCAACTGATTTCGAAAGGACTATACAATCCGTTTTCTCGCAGTGTTTTGCACAACCGCCCTAATTTGTCCAGTAAGTACAGAAATTCTTCTCTTAATAGTACCAGGATCATTTGGGGGGCAACCCGGCAAGCTTAAGCATTTCTGCAGCATTATTTCTTCGCATAACTTCTCTTTCACAAGTGAGAACGCACCTGTTAATCGAAGAGCCCTCTAGTCGCAATAATGTAATTTACTCTTTAGCAACTATCCATACGATCTGTCAACTTCATACTCTGATATTTCAATAACCGTTGGGAATTCGGGAAAAGTTAATAGAATCTTTCTTGTTTAAAATTAGCCATTGAATGTATATACGAAGTATCTCGGACATATCGGCGGCTAACTTGTATATGCAGAGAAAATACATATGATTAGAAATATTATCCCACTTTAATGTCAACAGGTGTTGATTAAGTTTGGAGTTTTTAAGTAGGTTATTCATGCTATGAAAAATTATCTATAATTTTCGTTAAAGCAATGTGCCTCTTTCTGCAAAACTTATAAAAAATTATTCATGATTAAATATGATATAAAATAAAAAAAAATATGTTTCAGGTGTAAAAATTGCTTATAATTTGACACAAAATTTACACCAGTACCTATTTACATAGACACTAGGAAATAATACTTACATGCAGAAGTGAAATCCAGATAACGAGTTTTATAAAGCACGAAGTAAAATGTTCTTCATAAAAAAATCGAATATCGATTCAGCCGGTTCAAATTTAATTGTATCATTCCAGGCAGAATGTTTGATTTTAATATTTTGGATACTGTTCTACGTCAGCAAAATGTTAAATGTTCATCCCTGGTTTTATTTCGAGCTTAAATAGCTGAATAGCTCCCGAGCAGAATTCAACGGAAGTTCGCTATTGTCGTAACTATAGAATCATTAAGCGACTTAAAACCTTCAAGTTTGTTCAAACTAAATAATAATATTCCTCTGAATATCAGTACATATTATACGACACTTAATCCATCAACGAGGTATAATAATGTTCTAATTGTGTTCACGTTTGGCCTGATTCTCAGAGATAAATGTAAATTTGACTGACTAGTAACAAGAGATTTCTACTACTACGCGTCATTGCGCACCAATTTAGACCTATAACCTAATGATTTCAATTGAATAATATAACATACAGGTTGTTTATTATGTACTTGTACAAACTTAAAAGGGTAAATCGTTGACTAATTTTAAGATAAAAGTCCATATATACATGGGTCCGCAACGGCTTGGTTCTTGATATACATATCGTCCAAAAAAAATTTCTGCTTGATATTTTGATAATATTTTTGTTCAATAACATGGCAATTTGACGAAGTTCGAGAAATTTGGAGTGAGTATTGATAATGAGAAACTCAAATTTTCACTTAGTTCTTTTTTAATATTAGAGAGCGCCACATAGTGTTGTACCTGGATTTAAATAACCATAACTTTTTTTTGTCTCACTGTATGTCATGTTTGACTAAACTTACCTATTCTCCATTCAATTTTACATACAAAAGGTACTCTTAGTATTTGTCGCTGAAAGCAGACGTTTTGTAAAAAAATGAATTTTATCCTTATCACATGCAACGTGTATAGGCTGTACCTAAAGATTTGGCCCTCAGAGTAGATTTATACATTTGGTTGTGTAAAAGATTATTAAGAACCCCGAATTTCTTAAGCCATGTGCTTTTCACAGATGAAGCTTCACTTTCTCGACAGGGCATCATTAACTTTCACAATAACCATATCTGAACTGAGGATAATCCCAATGCTATCATAGAAAATCATTTTCAAGTACAATAATTGTACTTTTATTGTCTCTAAATATTTAGTTTGGAATGATCAGTGATCACCTTATTGGACCTTTAATTCTTACACAAAGACTTACTGGCGAAAAGAACCGAAGGTTTTTGGAGCACGAGCATGCATCCTGAACATTTAGAAGAAATTGATTTAGAAACCAGAAGCAGGATGTTGTGGATGCACGATGGAGCACCGCCACATTTTAGTTTGGCTGCGTGTCAATTTCTGGACGAGAATTACCTTAACCATTGGACAGGAAAAGCGAGACCGCAAGCCTGGCCTCCCAGATCACTAGATTTGAATCTTTTAATCCTTTGGATTAATTTCAATGGGGTCACTTGAAGTCACTAGTTTACAAAAAACTCGAGTCCAAAATGAACAAGATCTAAGAAACAGGATATTTGGATCGTGTGCCATTATTAATCAGACACCACGCATATTCGTAACAGTTCGTCAATCACTGTAAAGGCGAATTGATCATTTTCAGCAATTATTGTACATGTTATTAACTTATTTGTAGAAATAGTTTAGTCTTAGTCTTGTAAATGATGAAAGTTTGTCACATCACAATACGATTGCGATACATTTTTTCACTTATTTTTCAAAAACCTTTAATGATTCAAAATTCCTACGCAGGTTTAACTTTAAAGACGATTTTTTATAATTTTTTTTTAATACCTACTAAGACTACCTTTTGTACCTAAAATTGAATGAATAGAATAGGTATGTTTAGTCAAAAATGACATCAGTGCGACACAAAAAAGTTATGGTTATTTAAATCCAGGTACAAGACTGTATGTGGCGCCCTCCAACATTAAAAAAACTAAGTAAATATTTGAGTTTCTCAGCAGCAATACTCCCAGTTTCCCGAATTTTGTCAAATTGTCATGTTATAACAAAAATATTCTCCAGAACCAAGCCGTTGCGAACTCATGTTCATAGGAACTTTTTATCTTAAAATCAAAGATTCACTCTTTAAAGTTTGTACAAACACCCTGTATATGAAACTGAATTCACTAGGCATCTGTTTATTAATTGGATATGTACTGTATTCGTAGTTAATACTCAAAACATTGTTACCACCATCGAAAAATGTATGCTTACATATCTCTACAACAATGCGCCTCTTTTCAATAACTAAATTATCAAAGAATTCCCGTTTGACAAATTAATTCAATTTACAAAACTTATGATGTGTACATACTGTTTAAATTACAATTTCTGGGTAGTAGTTGCTTTTGCAGCTGCTATACTGTACCATAATTGACAGAAATTTCGCTCAAATCATCCTCAATATCAAAATTCCTATCTATACCAGACTAATTGTAAGAGAAATTTTCACTATGCTCACTATGCTAATAATGAGTACAACTGCAACTTTATGAGTGAAACTATTACAGCAGAAATGACGAATTTTGATCAAATCTGAGTTCTTGTTACTATATCATAATACTTGTCCACAATGTCTTAAAATATCGAAAGTCGTCCCGATACATAAAACAGATAATATCAATGATCCATCGAACTACATCGAACTATTTCTGTTGTGCCTGTGCTGGCTAAAATATTCGAGAATATATTGAATGTCCAAATTGTAACTTATTTTGAATCAAATAAAATTTTTAACTGTCATCAATATGGCTTTCGAAATAACTGATCAACTAATTTGGCCATTGTAACATCAATTATAAATGTTGGTTTTGAGGATGGTGAGTTTGTTGCTTCCCAATTTCTAGACTTAACAAAGGCATTCGACTGTGTGTCGCATAATATCCTTATAAATAAATTATATTTTTATGGTTTCTCAGGAGAAAGTACAAAATAAGTGGAATCCTATTTAAAAGATAGAGTTCAATATGTTCAATACAACGGTGTTAAGTCTGGTTTAAAGAATACTATTCATGGCGTGCCCCAGGGTTCAGTATTGGGCCCTCTGCTATTTTTAATTTACATAAATGACTTTCCAATTTCTTTAGATGGAAATATTAATAGTGTGTTATTTGCTGACGATACTAATATAACCTATAGAAATAAAGACTTAGTTTTATTAACTATTATTAAGAGAAATCACCTCAAATTCAGCCAAGGGCAAGTGATTGGTTTGCTTCTAATAACTTGAGTTTGAACAAGTCGAAAACGGTGACTATGGTTTTTACCCTACGAAGTGGAGAACATTTAAATAATCCAGATTTTGTTAAATTCTTAAGAGTATAAACTCTAAATTGTTATGGGACCAGCATGTCAATTATATGTATTTGTTCCAAAATATCAAAGCATCTATATTTGCTCCGTACTCTCTCATATAAAGTATCCAGAAATATTTTAATAACAGTATATCATAGTCTCATTCACTCTGATTTGTCTTATGCAATCCTTGTTTGGGGTCACGCTCCCTCTAGCCGGCAAATGTTTTCAAACAGAGAAAGGCTATCAGGATGATATCGGGCTTAAACTATAGAGATTACTGCAGAGATCAGTTTATTGAACTGAATATACGCACATTCCCATGTACTTATATATTCCAATGTATTATGTATGTTAGAAACAATATAGTCATTTAAGCGTAATCATGAAATTCACACTTATAATACCCGCAATAGGAACTACCTCTCAAATAAACATCTAAGACTAAATAGAACACGAAATGGTACAGGATATTGGGGTTTAAAATTCTTTAATGCCGTGACTACGTAAGGATTTTAAATCGTTTAAAATAAATAGTTTTAAAAAAGAATTAAGAATTATTTATTGAGAAACGCTTTTTATGATTTTAATCAGTTTTTATCAAGTGACTTACACAATATTTAATTTGTTAGTTTTAACTATTTGTTGGTTCTTATCATCTGTACCTATCTACATGTATTGTTTTGTATGTTTGTAGTATTTTTAATGATGTTAGTCTGTAACTACTTTATATTGATTTTTTATATATTTTTTATATAGTAAGTGATCTCAGCGTACTAAGTTATGTTCTTTTCCTTTTCTTTTGACGTGTGTAAACACTCTGGTGTGTATTGACATGAATTGAAATAAATAAATAAATAAATATAATCCAGTATGCAATTTTTTACTTCATTATGAACATCTTATTACAGGAATAAGTAAGAGTTAAGTCTTCTCTAATATGATTTAAATTTAACTATTATTGCATTAATTTTTACTCGGACCTATTTATTTTTTATTACTTTGTCAATTCATCGAACATCGTGACTGAACGATAATTTTCAGCATTTATTGAAATTATTTAGAATTACACTATTTTACTCGAATTCTACACATATTCAAATGTGTGTTATTATTATATTTTCATAAATATTCTTGAAACAGATAAGTGCAGGGTCAATAACGAAAAAGGAAATACGAACTCATAAAAATATTTTATTGGATAAAACTAGCGGATTTAACTTAATATGAAACAAAAAACTTTAACTCTTACGATACCTTTTACATCTGATGAATATGTTGTGAATATATTTGGACATTGATCACAATAGTCAAAATATAATTATCTATTTAGTTAACCAAATATTAATCGTGACTCAAAGTACTGGCCTCTTGTTATATTCCATGTACTTAACATAATCTTCATCAGAGAAAACTTTCATTTAGTCACTTTGAAATTTTGAACTTCTCTCTACAGCAGATGACCTAGCAATGGGATCATGGATTGGAGAACTAACGACTAACAGCTATAAAAAAATTGTAAATGTGGAAATTCGAAACAATCACTCCTATTTAAGTCTAAATTTACTAAATACGAGTTTTCAGTGTAACTAATCAGTTTTAGTCGAGGTTTTAGTTCACAAGAACATTGTCGTGAAAACTGACACAATTGTAGTAGAAATATTGGCGGGCACAGATCGGGTGATAATTCGAAATTTTTATTGTGATTATTGCTATACTTAAATGTGAAATTATTACCAACAAATTGCAGTTTTCCTAAAATTTTTAATTGTACTACAATTGTGTGAATTTTCATGACAATGTTTTCTGTATGCAAATATTGTCATAAATGAGAAAACAATTCCTAAATTGCTGAATACAAATCTGTTTTACATATACCAACATTTTTCATCAAGAAATTTGGAGATTTATGGTATAAAAATTGTTTAAAATGTACTATTTACATTGACAAGAAATTAGAACAATAAAGCGGATATAACTTTATTGTCCAATTTTGTGGATTTTAATTTTTATTCAGTAGTACCAATACCCATAGCAACTGTAATAATTATAATATTATTTTATATCCAAAAATCGATATGAATTAATTTTTTTTTTATGTTAATAAATAACTTTCACTGTAAATGAATAATGAATCTTTACTATAACTCTAGAAATGTTGCATTACTCTAAGGTATTACTATCGAAATTTTTATTGATTCTTATTCTAAAGGTTGGTAACTTTACGTTTATCTAATAAATTGATGAATGTTTCCCGTTGAATCTTTTCAATTACCTCTGCTGGAATAAGTCTTATTTCCTGGCGTATTCTCTGGTTCAGGTCATCAAGATTATTTGATCTATTCACATAAACTTTGGATGTCAAATAACTCAATAAGAAGAAATCTAAAGGTGTAAACGCGGTGACCTTGGTGGCCACTCAATACGATCTCTGCGTCCAATGCATTTATTAGGGAAAGTTAAGTCAAGAAATTGTCGAACTGCAATTGCAAAATGAGAAGGTGCCCCATCGTGTTGGAACCATATCCCATTATGAGGTATATCTGGATCTTGTTAATTAGGAAACACAACAGTTAAAACGGAGATGAGTTTAAACCGAAGAAAGTCTAGTAGCGTTTTCCATTTAAATTTTCTTTAAAAAAATAAGGTCCAAGAATTCGGTTTTCGACAATACCTGCCCAAACATTTACTTTTTGACAATGCTGTGTGTGACAAGCTTGTGTCTAACGAGGATTTTCTGTTGCCCAGTACCTACAGTTTAGTTTGTTTCCGTGTCCATTTAAAACAGAAGTAGCCTCATCAGAAAAAATAATTTTCCGACTGAAATCTAAGGTTTGATAATTCATCTCAATTATTTGCTCACAAAACTGCGTTCTTCGGTCAAAATCGTCTTCTAATAGTTCATGTATCAATTGAACCTTTTAAGGATGATATTTATTTCTTTCGGAATATTTGTGACACAGATCTCGATGATAAATTAAAATTCCTGGAGATTGCCCTAACGGCTACACGGGGATTATTTACAGTTTCTAGTAAAACGTCTAGTTTAGAATCTTCTGATATTTCTGCTGGTCTTCCTTTAGGTAAATCTGTAACGTGTCCGTACTCAGCAAATTTCAATTCAATTTTGCCGACAGTTGATCCAGTAATTGGAAGTGTTCGACTTCTGGGCTAATCTTGCAGTTAGAGATAAGCATTGTAAAAATATCTTGTAAATAAATTACTATATTATAGTGGTAAAAAGTATTTTCGCATAAAACCATAAAAAATGTGTATTCCTTTTATTGCAGTAAAATTTAAAAATATCAGTTTTAACTCTATAATTTATATCTACCTCTGTGTTTATAACAAATATGTACAAATATTGACTAAAGCGTATTTTACTAGGGTTGTTTTCATAATAAAAAATTAAAGGAAATTTTCAAAAAATATTAAGGGAGATTTGACTACGACATGCGGGGTAGAAGTTCTTTGTTACACCTGTAGCTATTGAGTTTTATTGCATTATATTGATTATTTCCAGTTCTGTCACATATTAAATGTTGTTTTTGACATCTTGGTTCTGAATAATATTAAAAAACAAATCACGACAAATTGATTTATTAAAAAAAATAAGTAAAAACTGGTCATATTAGTTATTTGTTGGTATTTTTTGTGAGCTGCAAAATATTAACGATATGTAAAGACATAAGGAGTGATAATCATCTTTAGCAGTCTTCAACTAATGATAGGGAAACAACTAGCAACTCTACCTGGTTGGGATTGAATTATACCCCAACAGATAAAATGATTCATCGGAATCACCAGACGTCGACCGGTTCTGATCTTATTTGTTCTCGTCATTATGCAAACAGACGAATGATTTGGCTATTTGGCTGTCTATCAACAGTCAAGTTTCGAGTATTTCGGGTCACATTAGTAGATGCTTCCCACAATATCAAAAATTACTACACCTCGTGCGGTGCTAGTCATTGCACCCACAAATTAACAGATCACTTTGCGTCAGTATCTCAGTACGCCAGTAGATATGCAATGACAAGTTGGTAGTGTGACACAAATTGTAGTTGGTTATATTTTCTATTTAAATTATAGTCAACTGTGCTATAATTGTTTAAATTATTAATACAATTTTTTCCGTCTAGATGTAATTTTTTATATTACTATTTTGAATTTGTTTTTTACGTACCTACATAAGTAAAGTAATCAGATAAACAATATGTATTATATAAGCTTGGATATGAAAAAAGGACCAATTTTAGAGCACAGAGTACGGTAATATTTCGAATTTCATTTGGTTAAAACTGTCCACAGGCAGAAATAAGCCCATATTTCATAAAGATATAGCTGGAAGCGTCGCAGTTGAATTTTACAATAAATAGAAACAAGCACCGAAACGTTATAAATTTGTCAGAATTTTTAAAATATTCACATTTATGATTTAGTGCCCCGCTCAGTGATGCCAAACAGTTTAACGCCTTAGCTTTGGCAGGCATTTCTTGCTATTATCAACTGCACTGGAGAAAATAAGAAACGGTTTCCTATTTCCTGGAAACGTGGCCCTCTGAATAAGTTGCCAGATTCGGGTGCAGATATTATACGCACTGGCACCAATATGGACATAACAATATTTCTCGCTAATCCGGTGAGATAAAATATGGAGAGATTGGATTATGTTGTAATGCGGAAGTATAACTACATTTTACTGCGGAAATAAATTAGCATCATAATACAGCACAGTTGCAATGAATTCCGACTCACGCTCCAGAAAAAATATAATTTATTGTTATTAAAATTTTAGATGTGTACTGCATTCTTTAGTTGATATAATAACTAAAGTTGTGCATTCCCTAAATTATTTTATCTATAGGGTGTTTCTAACTCTAAGTTGTAACTTCAGGATGTTGTTGCTTGGGTTATTTTATACAAACAATTAAATTAGGATCCCATGTTACTAGTTTTTAAAATACATACAGATTTATTCAAATATCTCTGAGGATGTCTGGCGCAGACTGATGAAACTAGTGTTGAGGCTGTAATTACACAGATCCACAAAAAAAAGTTCTGTACCACAGAAATGAGCACATAGATCTTGTGTATATTTTGGTGCAATCCAAATCCGCAGCCAAAAAAGCGATTTGCCAGGGCATTTTTTTTAGTAAAATGCTAAAATATCTCCTAAAATTGGGTGAAATAGTGAGGATAAGGAAAAACAGCACTTTGTAAATACTTCGGGAAAACATTTTAATATAATATTGGAAGGAATTATTTATATCCAAATTAAATCCATACCCAGACTGTAAGAAAAATTGGACTTATTTTCACTCAATTTCACTCAATATTATATCAATTTCTGTGCACACCCGATTGAGTGAAATTTTCCTCTATTAATATGAGTACAACTGAAATTTTTATTTATTTATTTATTAAGAAGTTACAATGTCCAATGGGACAAAATTCCAATTACAGGATAAGGTAACACAGAAAACCTTAACTAAATTTTAAAAGAAAAAGACAAACTAACATTAAATATAAAAATACAAATACTACATAAAATAGAGCAATCAAAATATAAAATATAAAATCCAGACAAAGAACTTAAGTATAAACAATAACAGACAAACAAAACAAATAAGATAACTAACACATACAAGATAAGGATTACATCCGTTAGACAAACAATTTTTATGTCATTCATGGAATGAAAAAATTCATTCATTCATTCATTCATTCAATCATTCATTCATACTTCTGGTAATTGTAAATTTTTTGATATAGGGGAGATGCTATTAGTAAATTGGTACGAGGTGTGGGTAATTGTAAAACAGAACAAATCTAGAATTAAGTCTAGGAGCATGATATAATATCATGCTTTAAATGTAGACTAACGAGTAGTGTTATTTATGAATTTAAAAAGGAATATAGTTGAGAATATAATTCGCCTACGACAGAGACTATTAAAATTAAAAGATGAAAGCAATAAATCTTGAGGTGTACCACGAGGAGGATAAAATCCATAACTAATAAAATGAATAGTCTTTAAAAATTGCCGTTCTCTAATTGAATATTATAAACATTATAAATGGGACTCCAAACATCCGATGCATATTCAAATTTGCAACGCACAAATGCTGCATACAATATTAGAACTTTTACGTTCTGAAAGTCCTTAGAATTGCGTAAAAGTAAAAAGTAAAGCCTAAATTCATATAAGCAGATTTGGTTACTAAACTATGTGCTCGTCAAACGATAATCTAGTATCTATCGAATGTAACACAAGGTCAATAAATTGCATAACACCATTTAAAAAATATTCACCAATTTTATAATCAAAAGTTAGATTAGTTTTGCGTCAACTGTAAGTCATTATTTTATATTTACTTACATTCTTGAACATTACATGAACATCAATTTTGTAATCTATCAAGATTATCCTGTAATGTAGTACAATCAGTAGAGAATTTAACTTCCAAGAACAACTTCAGGTCGTCCGCATAGAGTAAATAGTTGACATCGAGGCATTCAGTTAAGTCATTAATAAAAATAATGAATAACAGTGGTCTCAGGATTGATCCTTGCGGAACTCCTGAAGATTGATGGAATTTACATGATTGAAAGCCTCGATACTGCACAAATTTTGTGAGCAAAACTATAAATTTTAGTTCAAATATGGTCAAAAATGTGTAAAATTTTCAAAATGCCCAATACTGACTGAAAATGTACTCAGTAATTTCAGTCAATGGATTCACTCCGTAGCTTTCAGCACTCAGGCCGATATTTTTACAATGCCTTCATACGAAAGGGTTTAATTCCACGTCTAAGATCAAATAACCCATGTTAATGCAAAACCTACCAAATATATAAATATTGATTAATAGACAACATGTCAAAAAAATATAATATAACTTATCCGTTTAAGGGTTGGAAACTACTTGCAGACGAGGGTCCCAGTTACCTCTTAAAGTCACACATTCTTCTAATCAATATTTTGTCTGAATTTTATTACTGCGGGTTTTTGGGGTCGCTGATTACGAATCTGAAATCCGAATCCGAAAATTACTAAATAAAAGATGACAGACCTAATATGGCAGATGTAAAAATCGGAAAAGCATTCAAAATTTGAAGATTACGGCTGAAACTTTTTACTCGGTGGTTTTCTAAATCGACAATCACGAATATAAAGATTTAATTCAGAAATTATTAAATTATAAGAGTGAACCCATTATGGCGGATTGAAAAGTACCGTGGAAATTGGTATTTATCACCCAAAGAAATGCGTTAAGGTTCTTGAGGCATATAACTTAACCACTAAACTTAAATTTGCAATAAATAGTATATTTTGTTGTTTAGAAAGACAAAATCAAGTTTATTAATTTGAGTTATCACAGAAGTTAAACAAATAGTACAAAAAACAATCCTTTTAAAAACATTTGACTTTTTTAAAACTCTTTTCCTGGGCCTTATTAAACCAACGTTGTGAACTTGCAGTTTTTCGCAACTTATCTTCACACTAACTCCTTAAAGGCATCCTCAAATTAGAAAAAAGATATAATAAAACTTTCATTACCCATTTCCCTTAATAATCAACATGGGCCTATTAACCCCTGGGGAGGTAAAAAGGTTACTCAACAAGTTTAGTTAAGTGCTTTCTAAAGCAAACTAGGTAAATCAAACTTCTCTAAAAAAATGAAAATTTCTCTTTCGATAACAAAAAAAATAAATGAGACTAAATTTTCTTAGATTCAGAAAAACAAAGCATAATTCGGTTTTTTATAAAAACAATAAATTAGACTTATCTGTCTTCAACTAAAACTAAATTATACTTCTCTAACTAAATTAAACGCACGTGTGCGTGAATCACGTATGATCAAATTATTTTAGCGCTAATTTTTAAATGTGGAACTTATTACCTTCTGGGCTTTATTTGCCTCAGGTACTTTAAGAGAGTTTAAAAAATTCAGTTATTTGAGTAAAATTAGGCAAAGGTCTAAAAATGAGAAATTAAGAACGATTCAATTTGCAAGGTGGTGTCTGTTTCTAATATTCTTACCAATCCCAGCAGGGAGCATCATACGATAAGATGCACAAAATGAGTAAGATTTTAGAGCTATAAATATAAATTTAATCATTCAAGTAGCAAACTGTCTCAACTAAAAGGGCGTAGTTTGTCATCCCTGCAAGTGCCAGTTAGACTGTAATTGAGTAAGCTTTTTATTAAAAATGACCTGGTAAATAGGTTTTTGGGCTGCACCAAAAAATACACAAAATCTATGTACTTATACCTCTGGTACATAACTTTTTTTTGTGAGACTGTGTAATTTTTATTTCTTTTTTAATTTTTATCCTCAGTATTATGTTTCTAATGCATTTTTTTTATATTTTGGATGGTTCGCTGGATTTAAAATTGTATTTCGAATAAAAAATCTCAATATCTTTTTTATATAATGAATAAGTTATACAGTAATTTTTTTGTTATTCAAACTATCAAAACTAATTAAAAACGATGTTTTTAATCTCACTTCTGAAAATTAAAACAAACTGACTTTTGAACCACTTTCCAGTATTTCAATGTGAGGTTTTGGTTAGGTAAAACTACCTTTTTTCACAGGTGGCAATTTAGTCAAATAAATAAAGAAAAAAACTCAACAATTTAAAAATAAGTAATTTCAGAAAATATTTTAATTTATTTTTACTTAACTGTGTGATAAGCTCATTCTATTTAATATAAATTATCGTAGATGACTTGCTTTTTGAATAAAATGGAAGAAATAAAATAAATAATTAAACACGTTACATTACAATACTACAACATTACTAAAGTTCGAAATATAGTTTTTCAGACCCTAAAATTGGCAAATAAGGTAACAAAAATAAGGATCCTGGACGAACATCAAAAGTAGGTTGCTTCATATTAAGAATATAATCTGCACACTGGGTGAAAGCGAACAAAAAGGAACAAGATAATATTAATATTTCTAATGTGGGGTAAAGTAATCTAATATGTGGAATATAAATGGCGATGTGACACGTGGACGGGAAATTTCCTCAGGCAACTCTGATATTTTTTTGGTTTCCGTATTGCGTTGAGGAAACAGATCCCTCTGACGGTTCGTTAACCATTTCATGCGACATCCTCAGGGTAATTCTCTTTCGATGGCTAGATTGAGATCAACAACTATTTGCCAAGGAGCGGATTGTGTACAAATAGAAAAGGGTCCAATAACATCAAATATTAATTATGGATGTAGAGGGCGGAATGGAATATTTACCATTCTGACCCGTATATATTTTATGCAAAAAAGTAATAGTATTTAATACAGAGGGTGTTCCATAAACTATGTACAAAATTTAGAGGTGGAATAAAAATGTGACCAAATTTTCTAACAAAAAAAAAATTTTAAATACACATGCAAATAAAATTTTCAGGGTTTTATCGTTAAAACAATACGGTAAATGGTACGATAATAATTAAAATCTGAAATGTGGATAGTATGTATACAATTTAAAATAAAGTAAAAGTATGCATACGGAGTTATTAAACAACGACGTCAGGCGTTATAGGTCGAATGAAAATATAAGCTGGTCATCCTGTATAAGTTGTCTCTCTACGAGAGAAATAACGAATTTTACATATTTTCTTCATAGTCCAGTTGGTAGAGGTTCGGCGTGTGTCAAACCTTGATAACCCGGAACTACACAGGTCTACTTTAAATGATGAGTACAATAACAGGCTAATTTGCTGACAAAGTATTTTATCAGGAAAAAAGTTTGTTACACCTATCAGCTCTAATTTTTTGTGCACAGCTGAAGGGGCTAACGGCAGCTCATTGGGCGGAGTGCAGTTGGGCCGTAGTCCGCTTTTGTTTTTCTGATGTTGTATATCTCTACTCTAGTTATATTGGTCTTTAGTTTCGGGACGGAACGAGAAATATGTAAATAAAAAAATGCTAATTAGGGCGCCAACCTACTGAATAAAGTCTTAATTATTTCTCGTTTCCCCCCGATACCCCAGTAGGTATGGGATGGCGACAATATAAAGGTACATAAACAAGTTACAAAAAATATATAAAAAAAAAACAGAACACTACTGTGTCTCAAATTTTTATTCAACCCTCACCCGGAGTTCGTGGTGGTTGTGACGACGGTGGAGGTGTCTTACATTCCTCTCGGGTTATGTAGCCTCATCTCACATTCGACTTGTTGCAATGGTCACCTAAGTTGCGTCCTAGTTGCCTGGGTTTTCAAACTGGATATTAGAGGTCCTCAATTTGGCAGTTTGCCTCGGCTTATGGCATTTACTGTGGTTAAATTAGTACTACCTTTGATTAACACTAGCTTTGACTGAAATTAGCACTAGCTTTGATTATCACTAGCTTTGATTGAAATTAGTACTAGCTTGATTATCACTAGCTTTGATTATCACTAGCTTTGATTATTACTACCATCTTTAATTATCACTAGCTAACTGGTTTCTAAAACGCAACGTGGGAGAAGAAAACCTAACTAGTTCTAGATAGATATTTGGGGAAACGTGCTTACTCACTACTAAAATATATTTACAAACTATGTACAAAACTATGAACATCTGAATTTATGTACTTAATTATTGGTATAATTGCCGTTTCACGGTGTAGGATGATGTAGATTCAACGTGATTTTGCACAAAATGGCTGCTTTAGCTCGAAATCACTAGAAACTGTTAATACTTTTCACCAGCCACAGAGTCAGAATGGAAAATGGCCAAGCAGGGCCTTGTCTCTAGTTTTTAAGAACTGGGGTTCCAAAAAAATACAATCGTTACGATTGGCACTCACTCCGTACTAAACTGGTTAAAACTTTATACAATTAAAAATCCCTACTTTTGTATAAACATAATTGTTCTTTAATATCCTATCTATTTGTTCAGTGTTCATAGGTTCTATTTCCCAAATATCTTATTTAGACTATGGTTCTATGACTTCTATGAAATTATATTTCGTGTTTCTTGCAACAAGCGGTGTGTGATGTCAAAAACATTTTAAGGTTAATCTTAAAATTATGTATATTGTTGGTTATAATGCTGGAAATAAATATTTTTATATCAATATGCCTTAACAAACTACGTATTTACAATATACGGGTGGTGTATCTAAACTAAGATATTTACAGAGTATGCATCTCAAGGTTGTTGTTATTTAAACAATATACGTAAGTACGGTGAATTCATATGTTTATAACTAGTTCCTAAAGACCTACACTTTCAGAACTACACATAACATACAAAAGTACGTGTACTGGGTGTTCATATGGCTGCCACATTAAATTACACCTGTGAAAATGTGTGTGGAATATTGTGACATCGTTGCCGAATTATAAAAGATGTTACAAGTTATTAACAATTTAATCGTGAAAATATTTATTTTAATTGTTTTCTTTAAATAACTCAGCGGGATGACTTTGTACGAAAAAATGCTTAGAACATGACTTTATTCGTAATAAAAATAGCTACAAAATGGCGGTGGTCCGATTACGAAATTTGCAATAACAAAGCCGTGAGATTAAAAAAAAACGGTATAAAACGTCAATTTTTTTAAGTTGCTGTAAAAATGTCAATTATAAACAAAAAGTGACAAAACTTTCGAAAATTGTAGTTCAATATACATACAATAATGACGCTAAAGCCGAAAATCAGGAGAGCAAAATTTTTTGTTCTATAAGGCGTTATACATTCATCGGCATCTGAAACTCGAAACTTTGCCAAATTTGTTCGAAGCTTTGCTGACACTTGAAATTTGGTACACACATAGTGTAAATATGCAGAAACCAAAAGCAATTTGCAAAATTCAAGTATCTTCATTTTTGCAGTTTTGGTAAGGTTTTATACGTCACCCTAGTTTTATACGTCACCGTTTTTTTAATTTTTGGACGTATATTTATGTATATTTATAAAATATTCCATTACGGTAGATTAGCCAGCATAATTACCTACAATTTAAAAAAATATATATTTTCATCGTTTAGATCCTAAGCTACTTAACATTTTGCGCCTGTTAGCCGTAGTCGTACATTATTCAACATATTAACATAAAACAAAATCGTACGTGTGGGGTAAACCTTTAACTTTAAGTAAACAATTGTTTAAATTTACTGTTGCATATTTCTAATAGTATACAAGCGCCGAAGAGCGGAGCTCGCGCTCGAAAATGAAAAGTTAAAGGTTTACCCCACACGTACGATTTTGTTTTATGTTAATATGTTGAATAATGTACGACTACGGCTAACAGGCGCAAAATGTTAAGTAGCTTAGGATCTAAACGATGAAAATATATATTTTTTTAAATTGTAGGTAATTATGCTGGCTAATCTACCGTAATGGAATATTTTATAAATATACATAAATATACGTCCAAAAATTAAAAAAACGGTGACGTATAAAACTAGGGTGACGTATAAAACCTTACCAAAACTGCAAAAATGAAGATACTTGAATTTTGCAAATTGCTTTTGGTTTCTGCATATTTACACTATGTGTGTACCAAATTTCAAGTGTCAGCAAAGCTTCGAACAAATTTGGCAAAGTTTCGAGTTTCAGATGCCGATGAATGTATAACACCTTATAGAACAAAAAGTTTTGCTCTCCTGATTTTCGGCTTTAGCGTCATTATTGTATATATATTGAACTATAGTTTTCGAAAGTTTTATCACTTTTTGTTTATAATTGACATTTTTACAGCAACTTAAAAAAATTGGCGTTTTATACCGTTTTTTCAATCTCACGGCTTTGTTATTGCAAATTTCGTAATCGGACCACCGCCATTTTGTAGCTATTTTTATTACGAACAAAATCATGTCCTAAGCATTTTTTCGTACAATGTCATCCCGCTGAGTTATTTAAAGAAAACTACTAAAAAAAATTTTTTCACGATAAATTGTTAATAATTTTTTTTTCCTGATAAAATACTTTATCAGCAAATTAGCCTGTTATTGTACTTATCATTTAAAGTATTCCTGTGTAGTTGTTTCCGAGTTATCAAGAAAATGTCACCAACAGTAACTTTTCGGCCTCTGCCGACTGGAGTATTTATGGAAATGAGGAAAACTGTATATATTTTTAAATGATTTTAAGTCCTTACTACCAATGTTTCTTCTATTAACTCCTTTCAACTACATTATTTTTTCTAATTCGTCAGTATCGATGCCTAAACAGAATTTATTTCACGAGTACGAAAAATCTTTACCTGATTTGAAGGATGCATAACATAGAAATGTATGACAAGCTTTTGATCTAAGGAAATTGACTCAAAATATAGGTAATTCTCTGGAAAATTTTTGAAACCGATTCGTTAATAAAAATTGTTAAAGGGTTTTCTAGTTTTGTACATGAATACCTACGCATCTTAATCTCAAAAGTTTAAACTTTTAGATATTGTTTGAAATTTTGAAATTTCTTCTTTGTCTTATTTGTCGTTACAAGTCGTTATATATCACTGAAATACAAAATTCGAGATGTTGATGCAGTTAGTGAAACATTAAAACATTAAACATTGTTAGGAGAGTAATTTATTCCAGAAAAATAAAGAATTACAGTAATAACGTACACGGCATCTCAATATACAGATACACGTGGAATTGCCGCAGGTTGAAATAAGACGGTTGAACTAAAGTTAACTTTATTCAAAGTTGTTTCATATAGCCACAAAATGGTGTCAAAGTTGGAAACATATTTAAATTTCTTTCAGATAGCATTAAAACGCTTTGTCTAATTGGAATTTGGTATGCTAGTACTGTTTTGCAAAGTTTTTATATTCCGAACCATTTCCAATTAACCAAAGTATTTTAGATACGTATTGAATCATAAAAAAATTAGAATAAATGAAATATGTTTTGTGTAGTGCATCAACTTGTAAACAATATTCTCACACGAGAAATATTCGAACTAACCATAATATTTAATAACGTATAATTCAGATAAAAAAAATATTGCACTCATCTCAGATTTCCCTCATTTTATAAATTGTGGCCATTAAATGTGAATATCTGTGATTTTTCTTATTTTACCGTATATGATTTTTAGAAAGAAATGGGTTGTTATTATCATTAATTTGACTGATTTATGTATCGCTGTAGATGATTTCCATGAAAATATATTCGATTACAAATGGAAATTCATAAATAGTTATATTTACACCATAAAGGAGGTAAGTATTATTTACCAGTCGAGGACCATTTTACGCCCGAGTGGAGTGGCTGGCAATAGAGTCCGAGACTGGAAATTATACTTAACAGTTGCGTGATGTATAACATTCAATAGTCAACTATTTTCAAAGAGCAGAACGTGGATATATCAAAATACCCCAAGCTGAGAGCATTTTTGAAACGTAAGAATGACGGCTATACACCTGAAAAGTCTAACTAAACGTTTTTACAAAAGAACAAGTCAATGATTTTCTCGTTCAGATACCCGATAACACATTTTTGCTAATGAAGGTAGTGACGGCCTTAGACATTGCAGTATCATGGAGCTGATGTGTTATGCAAACTTACTTTCGACAAAGTCAATTTCAAAAATTTTGATGACATTATTGTAGTTACAATTCCAGATGCTAAAATTGGTATGTCACGTACTTTTAAAATTACTTCTTGTCTGGGTTCTGTTTCTCACCAAGAAATTTCCAAGAAATATATCAAGATTAGACTGGAAGTTAAAACTGAAATTTTATGCATTTTTATGCGCTATAAAGTAGGTATATGTTACAACCAACCAGTAGGCAAGAATACCCTTTCTATGATTCCTAATAATATTATACAGTTTTTGAAACTAGAACATCCTGAAACATATACATATATCTGTACATTCATTCCGAAGAACATCGGCAACGTTACTGGCTAATACAGGAGGTGATGTATTAGCAATCAAGAGACATGGTGGGTGCAAATCAGCCACAATTGCAGAAAGTTATGTTGCTGACTGTTTAAGTAACAAAAATGAAATAGCCAACAGGATTCTTTAAAATGACTCTAGTAGTACGTCGCAACATGCTGTTTTAATGGATCAGTTAAATAATATTGAACCTCCGGTAACTGAAATGGAGCGGTCAAATCAGTTTGAGAAAAATGTGGCAATTAGTAATCGCTAGCGAAATAATTACCCAAATTTTATAAATGTTACTAAATGTAATAACTGTACAATTAATATAAATATTCATTCATAATAATAAAATGTAATGTTCATCACATATTTCTATTTATTTGTTCATAAAATATGCATTTATAACTTGAAATGGCATGGGAGGTAAGTTACCTCACTTATCTCCCGTTGTCCATAGCAACTTCCACTTCTACGGTACTTACCGCCTTAAAAACATTAATAGTCTATTTACTATGGTGGGAGTAGATAAACAATATTTAAATTTTATTGTTATATATTTTTTAATTAATTTGTATAGATAATGCGTTGGTGACAACACATAAAATAGTAAGTTGCACAAAAACTTTCATCGTGTATTAAAAAATACAAGAGAAAAACAACCTTGAAAAAACGCTCTATCTTTGTATTAAAATAATAGATGGGATTGTAAGGTGATTTGAAGAAAAAATATTATTATAAGCTAAATCATATATACTAAACACCGAACAAACATTGTTTACGGTCAAATGATAAAACAGCTATACATTTTTATTTTAAAATTCTTATTTTTATATTGTCCTTATTAACATATAAAAAATTAAATAAACTACCTACTGTTTCTAAGATAACTGGTTTTTAATAAAGGCTTAAAGGGATATTGATATCAGACTACTTATTTAATTTAAATATTTAAATTTTTGTCATGTAGCTCTTTAAAACTAATTCAAGAGAGTTGTTAAATAAAAAAATTCGTAATTAATTAATTATAAAACTCCTATAAAAAAGAAGTTTTACATTATGAAATCGAAATTAGTTATCTATATTGTATGTATGTGTGATACCTTATTTGCGTTTGAAATTTTATTGCCACCATGAAAATGAAAGAGGTGTACAAACAGTAACTGTTAAATTAAAATGTCATGTTGACCTGTTCACAAATTTTTCGTTCTTTTTATGAAACTTCGCTTTTAATGATTTTAAAGTTACTTTATGAACAGTGGCAGCTTCTATAAAATGCAGATAATAAAAATTCTGCAGAAATAAAATCACCATTTAGTTCACAATGTGGCAGTGAGAGTTGTAATGAAAACCGTATAACAAAAAAATAATTACCTACCTACACTCATATTTAAATTTCCTAAGACAAATAAGATCTAAAATTCACTGTTTTCCTTAAGATGACAATAAATTGGTTTATGTCGGTTATCCGAGTGAATTTAACTAAAACCCTTAGCAATAGTCAATCGTATGTCTCATAGTTTAAAACCAAATTTGATTCAGTTAAATCGAAGTCAAACTTAATTTGATAAATAGGCCGTAACTAATTAATTACTGAGAATTATTTTGTTAATATATTTTTATTCAAATGCATTTCAAAATTTAATTTTTTAATCAAACAATAATTTATTGTGTCTAATAAAAAAATAAATAAATAAGCAAACTGAATGTAAGAAAGAACAAAATCAGGGGAGATTTTTTTTCAAGTTTATTGAGAAATACGAGAATATTACAATTATTTTACAACGGATCAAATCTTCAATGAGCAGAATACAAAATGTGATGGTATGACGAGCCAGGTTTCAGAGTCCCAACAAAGACGTGTGAATCGTAATTGATGTTCGACCCGACAGGACACTCAGCGAGGCATGAATATGCAGAAAAGGTTGCACGACCCAGTAGGAAAATAAACATTGGGACTTTGAACCCCCCAGGCTACAATAGATACATGGAGGGAGATTCTTAACAACAATATCAGGACATTTATCCTACTTCAACAATTTCGGGACATTTAACACACTACAATTATATCGGGACATTTAACCCACTCAATACATAAATAATATCGGGACATTTAACCCACTCAATACATAAATAATATTAGGACATTTAACCCACTTAATACATAAATAATATCGGGATATTTAACCCACTCAAAACATATACACATTACGGGACCTTTAACCCGAAATACATCGGTAGCAAGGGGACCCTTAACTCACTATATTGACATAAATGATATTGGGCGAAGATCATTCTTAACACCGATAATTCAAACTGCTGAAGATTATAGGCCCAACATAAATCTTGCAGCTGATAAAAATGTACTCACCCAACTAACAAAAGTAGCCACCACCAAACTACAATAATAACCAAAACGAACCTATTCAGAGAAATAACAATTAACAGCAAACAATAAACTAATAAACTATTTGAAAACAACTATCGCAGGGACGACCGTCTCGTGCCTCCAAACGTGATAGACTGACACCTCCCAATCACGTACTCCCCATTCAGTATACTCCAACGGTCAGCTTACATAACCAACGGCCAACCTTTTTGTTACAATCGGCCATCCTCGCCTCGAGGATTCAGCAGATGGATCAGACAGCACTACATCACCATCTCCATCACTCTCACCAGTCGTTGCATCGGACAGCTACCCCTGGCTGTACTCATGGTTTCATACGATCAACGGCGACTATGTTCTCATATTTTGCTCTGTCGCTTCTCCACGACCCTTCCATGTCAACCACCTTATACCTGTCATTTGGTAGGACGGACTTGACCACCATGGGACTACAAAATGGTGGCGTTAATTTTTTTACTTGTCCCCGGTACACTTTCGTCTTTCTGTATAAGTACCAAATCACCAGCTAAATATTTCCTTGGTCTCTTTATTTTTCCTTTGCCCTTTGGTGATTTGTTGCAATACCTCATTCCTTATTTTGACAAAATGGCAATTCTATCGGGTATCTCTGAAATCTGATCCTTGAGAACCTGATCGAGACCCCCTCTCGGTATGTATCCGTACAGTATCTCACAAGGTACCTTCTTAGTGATGCAATTTAGAACACAGTTAATTTATGTCTGCACTTGATCCGGGCATTCATCCCAGCGATAGCCTCAGGCGACGTCGTCATTAAGGCCCCTTTAACCGTTCTGTTCAGCCTTTCCACTTGTCCATTGGCTCTTGGGGTTGCTACCGCATTTTGTATATCTTTTATACCATGTAGCTTGCAGTAGTCACTTAACCTCTTTGATGTTAAACATGAGCCTCTATCGGACACAAGTATTTTTGGATAGCAATTGTATCGCGCCACTTCTTCCAAACAATTTATAGTTAAAGAAGCCTTGGTCGTTCGAACTGCCTTCAGAAATGCATATTTAGTAAACGCGTTGATCATAACTACCAGAAACATATTTCTCTTTTTCGATTTAGGAAAGGGCTCTAAGTGATTAATGTAGACCGTGTTCATAGGTTCTAATGCTATAGAGTGAAGAAATTCTTCCTTTTTCCCAGTCGGCTTCTTATTATATAGGCATGGTATGCAGTTCGTTATGTATTTCTCTACATATTTCCTCATCGTGGGGAACCAGTAATGTTTAAGGGCGTTACAGTCAGTTACTACTGTAAATTCTACACCGATAGATATACCCTAAACTTGCGGACGCTCTCTACAACGGCTAATTCATACGAATGATACTTTTCTTCACTGCGTCGGGTTTGCCGGCTGTAGTAGCTAACAGGGTGCAGTCGACCGTCGGTATGGTACTGCAGTAATATTCCCGCTACACCATGCTTGCTAGCGTCGGTATGTAATTCTGTTCTAGCTTCGGGGTTGTAAAAGCATAGAGTAGGTCGTCGCACCAGCAAGGATTGTAATTGTTTGAAAGATAAACTTTCTTTGTCAGTCCAGCGCCATGCTTCATTCTTTCGCGTGAGACTAGTTAAGGGCTTGGCTATCAACGCATAATTCTTAATGAAGTTTCTAAAATACTCCCTTAGGCCAAGGAACTGTCTGACTGTCTTTGGTTCCGGGAACACATTGACCGCTTTCGTCTTTGCTCCACCTGGCCTAACCTCACCTTGGGAGATCTCATACCCCAGATAAGTAATCGATGTCATTAGAAAGGAACACTTCTCAGGGTTTAGTGTAAGCCCTTCATCTTGTAGGAGTTCAAGGGCCAGTTTTAAATTTTTCAATCCATCTTCGACACTGTTGGAGTAAATTAAGATGTCGTCTAAGTATACCGCTGCCATATGCTGTGCTGGGGCTAAGACCTTATTAATTAACCTTTGGAATACAGTAGGGGCATTGCTAAGACCAAATAGCATTCTGTTAAATTCATATTGGCCCCGGGCGGTAACGACGTGGTTTCGATTTATCTTCCATTGGTATTTGGTAATAGCCAGACCTCATGTATAAGCTGGTGTAATATGCACTGCCCTGTAGACGATCGAGTTGGTCGTCGATTCTTGGTAAAGGATAATGATCCTTTACAGTCAGCGAGTTTAGTTTTCTGTAGTCAATGCACATACGTGGCCCACCGTTTTTCTTTTTTACTAGCACAATCGGAGAAGCATATGGTGAGTCTGATTCCCTTATAATTTCATAGTGGAGCAATTCTCCAATCATCTGATTCACTATCTCCTTTTCCTTTTACACCATTCGGTAGGGTCTGTAGGTGATAACTCGATCTTCCTTCAATCGAATGCTCATTTCTGCTGATTTAGCGCATCCTAGACCCTGAATGTCATTGGAAAAACAACCCTTGAAATGATCTAATAATGTAGCAAGTTTTTCCTTTCCTTCATTGGTGATCGGGCCTACTGTTAGCATCTCGATATCTATCGGCGGTTGTTCCCGTGCAAGCACTCACATAACTTGCGTTGTGTTAATACCACATAATTCTTCGCATGGCCACGCTCTTATTAACAGCATCCTCTTGAAAGATAATTCTATATCGGACAAGTTAATTACGGGAATAAATATAGGCCGTTCTTTCGAGATCCTTAGAATAATACCTAGGATGCAGTATTCCCGTCCTTCTTCTGCCCGTATACTTGCCTCCACGTATGCATCACTAGTGTAATCTGTACCTCTTAACTCCAGTTCCATGTATGTGACTGACAGGTATCGTTACATCTCTTTTTACCCACAATTCTATTTTCCGATTCAGTTCATCACTCGGTTCATCACTAAAAGTCAGAGGCTGTTTACTGAAGCGAATGGATTCGTTATTCTTCACTATTACTATTCCATCTTGCTCTGTGAATGGATATCCTATAACTACGGGAAAGCCCTGACAAAAATTTGAGACGACGTTGACCGTCGTTTCTAATTCTACATCATCTATCTTTATACGACGTCTACCGACACCCAGTGTTTCAACCTTTCCTCCGCCGTAACCCTGTAACATCATCCGCTTTTGCGTATCATATTGGAGTTTTAATCGCTCGGCCTGGTCTAACTTAATTATGTTAAAATAACTCCCCAAATCCACGTAGGCCTGGGAGAGTACGTCGTTGATCATAATGCCTTTAAAAGATTTTGCATTTGGATCGGTAGTAGTAGCTTCTAGTCACGCAACATTCCCGGTACTAGCGGCCGTCGGCTTGGATTTTGAGAAACATCTTTCTTCCGTATGTTCTGTCCGTTGACAAAAATTGTACCTTGGAATTCTGTATTGTTTGTTTCTCGGACAGGTTCTCCTCCCCTGCAGCATGTTCGAGTCCTTACGATCTCCTATCTACCTATCAACAAAACACGTAAAATTGTTTCAATATCAATTTTGACATCCCGTACATGCATATCCTGCTCATTTACCACCACTTGGGCGCGAGTGCATCCCACTTCTGACATGTAAGAAAGAACAAAGTCAGGGGAGATTTTTTTTCAAGTTTATTGAGAAATACGAGAATATTACAATTATTTTACAACGGATCAAATCTTCAATGAGCAGAATACAAAATGTGATGGTATGACGAGCCAGGTTTCAGAGTCCCAACAAAGACGTGTGAATCATAAGTGATGTTCGACCTGACAGGACACTCAGCGAGGCATGAATATGCAGAAAACGTTGCACGACCCAGTAGGAAAATAAACATTGGGACCTTGAACCGCTCAGGCTTACAATAGATACATGGAGAGAGACTCATAACAACAATATCAGGACATTTAACCTACTTCAACAATATTGGGACATTTAACCCACTTCAACAATATCGGGACATTTAACCCACTTCAATAGTATCGGGACATTTAACCCACTCAATACGTAAATAATATCGCGACATTTAACCCACTCGGCCAACCTCTTTGTTACATGAAGTTCATGCATTAACAGAAAAAAAAATTTAGTCGACCAGATTGCAAATATTTATATTGTGTATAGTTTCTTTGATCTATAATTCTTTTTCATAAACAAAGTTCAAATTAACTTAATTAACCCTGTTAAAATTGTTGCTTATGTTACAATTAATCTAATCATTAATATAGGCTAAATGAAAAAACAAAAATTTTTCTAGAAGTAATAATTGTAGTATATATTACCTAATTGTTAATATAGTCATGGTAATCAGTACTTTAGAAGTTCATATTTAATGTTTCGCATCTAGATATACATAGTGTTTATACTTTATATATAAAAAAACAAATCGTTCCAGTTTCATATTGTTCGATCATAATGTGAATACTACCTATTCTTTACAAAAAAATAGACAAGTTATTTTAAATCAGAAATGTTTTTAATGTATATGTACTTCAGGAAGTGTAATAATTGGCTCGATACTTATTTTATTCGTAATAGAGACCTGTTTGGTATTTGGAGTTTGTAGGTATAGTACGTAACAGACTGTTACAGTAAGACTAACATTTGGTTATAAAATTTAAAATGATCTGGTACATGACTTCTACTTGATGGCTTTGTTTTGGTTTAATGTACCTTGTAGAAACATCCGGCACCTGGAATTAATTTATTTATCTGATGAGCATGATTTCGGATAATAATAATGTTGATTTTTCATATAAGTATTCGATATTTATTAACTGGCTGTTGCTGTTAATAACACTAGTTCACGTGATTCGTGTGGATTCAGTACGAATAGTCATTTCGCGAATATTTTGGCTCGCTGAAACTGAATCTGGCCTCAGATATGCTCGATCACCTAAGGTTTTTGAGATATCCTAACCTGTCTACGCCTCCTGTTTGTTACTGGATTCTTGTTACCCGATTTTTTCGAAGCTGCGGCTAGTGAGACTCCTAGGAAGGCGTAGAACTTAGTATTGCTGTTTTTTTGTAAAAAAAAATCAAAGAAACTTTCTAAAATGGTTTGATACTAAAATAATAGTCAGAGATTTGGTTTACCATGGTCCGAGAGTCAGTAGTGGATTCGTAATTACGCGTCTGTCACTATCTTAATTTAATTATTTTGATGACTGATGACAGCGCTGTGTTTTCGCTGTCTACGATGATTTTATATTTAATTTACATTAGATTTAATGCAAAGTCTCAGGTTCGGTGACACCTCTCTCCTTCGTGCGAATCGACTTTACTGACTGTTGGGCCTAGTTTTATTTGGAACTGTTTACATGGAAAATGGTAAATCATAAATCAATGTGATCTGATTGAGAAAATATGAACGTTTGCAAAACGTTATTTAAAAGTAAATATTGTAATGGGGCATAATGTAAATTTAACTCGCAAATACCTCTAGGATATTTGTCACTTGGTTCGTTTGATTGTCACACTTGCCACACTTCCCGCACTCGAGTCCGCGGTTGACGTGGCTGCTCGGGCTGCTGGAACTGCTGCTGGCGTCTGGCTTGTGAACTGGACGGCTGACGGCTGGATCAGGCGTTCTGCTCCGGATCTGCGGCGTCGTGGTTGCACTGGGACTGGATTCTTGATTTTTTTGGTTGAACTTGGGCAGCTGGCACGGCAACTAGAACGTAAATCGCCCTGATTTGATGGTTCTCTGTTGTCGGTTCGCTGCCCTGGTATGGACTCTGTCTGGGTCGGTTGGGACAGCGGCTCGGGAACGGTGGTCCTCTCTGGGCTGCTGCTATGGTGTAGTGTCTGTGGTCTGGTTTGGGTTTGTTACCAGAGCCATGTTGTGGCCTAGGTCTCTGGACTCGCTGTTGGCTCGACTTTGGCTGCTGCAGGAGAGCTGACGATCGCTGTGACCTAATGGTTCTGCATCTGCTGCGGTTGACCTTGGCTTAAGCTGTCTGCGGCTTGGACCTGGCTGTGGTGGCTCGACCGAGAGCGGTATGTCACCTTGATATTGTTGCTCTCTGGCAGCTGGTTGGCCTGGTTGTGGAGGTTGTGGTTGGTGGTGGTCCCCTGAGACTTGGTCGTCATCGTCGGACTCGTCGTCGCTTAGTTGGACGTCATCATTGCCCTGGGGCGCTGGGCGGAGGTCGTCTATGTGGTGGAGTTGAGTTCGAGCGCCCGCCGCCGTGTCGCCTGATTTCGTAAGTAAAGTCTCCCAAACGTCGTAGTACTCTGCCGGGGCTAGTTCAGGCCGGAGCTAGTCCAGACCGGGGCGAAAGCTTCTCGATTCGTCGTATGAGACCTCACCAAGACTCGTGCGGCGACTTGGTATTCGGTGGGTGGTTGGTTATCTGGTTCGTAGAGTTTGGCTTAGAAATCTTGTTGGCGAGCTTGGATGGCAGCTCGTTCTGGTCGCTGTTGTTGCTGTCTTGTCCGGAGTATGGATAGTGCTTGGGGCAGGTGTTGATCCCATCTCCGGCGTTGGTGTCCACGCATCAAAGCGCGAAGAACGTTGCCGGACACTTCGTGATTCCGCCGCACAAGGTGATACGGGGTGTCGGCCTTGTTTCCGGCTGTAGCATGTTGCATAAGCCTGTCGTAAACGCATCAATGAGACATTGTTCGCCTGTGGGTGGTTCCTGACTTGGAGTTATATTTATTTTCCATTAGATTTAATGCAAAGTTTCGGGTTCGGTGACAGACACATACGAAATACCAATCCACTACTGACTCTCGGACCACGGTAAAACCTTAAATCAAACTATTATTTTATTATCAAACCATTTTAGAAAGTTTTGTAATATTTTTTTTACAAAAAAAAGCAGTACGAAGTTCTACGCCTTCTCAGGAGTCTCACTAACCGCAGCATCGAAAAAATCGCGCAACAAGAATCCAGTAACAAACAGGAGGCGTAAACCAACCTATAAGTGCAAAAACCGCGATTTTTACACATATTTGAGGTTATATAATATCGTTACGTAATTTTTTTACGAAACTAAAAATAGCATCTTAAAGTACAATCGTTGCCCTTTCCAAGCGAATTATGAATCGTCCAAATATTGTTTTTTTCACCGAGATATGATGATTTGAAGTTACCGTCTCACCAAATGATGTACTCAGATGCAGCATCTATGACAATGGCTAGGCAGTTACAGTAACCTGCGACGCTATAACCGTCGACCCTTAACCCCAATTTCCTTAACCCTCGAGCCTCGTAACCTGCGATGCTGTAACCCCCGACACTTACAGCCAAATTTCCTTAACCATCGAGACCTGTAACCTGCGACACTATAACCTCCTACCCTTCAACCCCAATTTCCTTAACCCCAGAGTCCAGTACCTTCTTTTTTTCCTCCTCCCTCCACCTAAACATCGCGATCTAGGAACTAACCATTACAGCATTACGTCGAGATCGCGATGTCTACCGTTTCCGTATTTGTACTTAATAATAATTTCCAATATCACAGAAAGAGACCTATATACTAATTATTAAATATAACACATAACAATTAACATACAATTTCCAAATGTCTACCGCTTCCGTATTTGCCCTTAATAATAACAAGTTCCAATATAACATAATGAGAGCTATACACTAATTATTAAATATAACACATAACAATTAACAAAACAATTTCCAAAATAACCGCGACCACATAGTGTTTCCACATTCCACCCAACCAACCGAATCACTGCTACTGGTCCTCCTCGTCATCTCTCCTCCGCTGTCTACGTCATTCTTCTTCCTCCTTCCTCCTCATAACGCCCTCTATCCATCCTCTTACACATTCCCAGCTCCGATCGCTCCGCAGCATTTCTTGGACCATATTTCGTGGATGCAGAACGCACCCCAGCTCTCTCTCCACCGCCCTTCTGTCTGGCATAAACTCTACACACTGGAACGCGGAGTGTTCCGGACTATCTTCCCTATGTCCACAAAAGTGACATCCTTGCTCTTCCATCTTGCCTATCTTTCTTCTGTAAGTTCCAAAACTTCCGTGTCCCGTGAAGAACTGGGTTAGTCTGTAGAACATTTCCCCCCATTTTCTGTTATACCGGACCGCTACCTCGGGTATTAATACCCTAGTCCATCTCGCTTTATTAAGCCATTGTGGCCTCTCTTTCCTCCTTCTTGTTTCCTTCTTCTCTAAACATTTTTCTTCTTTCCTCGATGAGGAGGTCTATCGGAATGACCCGCCAGTACTTGCGTCGCCCCCGCCGAAACGGTCTTATAAGCGGCGATGACCCTAATCAATATTCTTCTTTGTATCCTGCTCAGCATATCCCTATACTTCCAGACCTTCATAACCTCTCTCCAGACCTCCGCGCCGTACATTAATGCCGATTGCGCAACTGTCGCGATCAGTTGCCTCTTACTACTTCCGGGACCCTGCATCCTCGGCATCAATCTGCCCAGGCTATGTACCATCTTTTCGACTCGCGCCGCCGTTTCCACTATATGCTTCCCGAATGTTCCCCCCTTGTCCAACCAAACTCCCAGATACTTCACATAGTCCCTAATTTCCAAAGGATATTCCTGTACCCTGAGATTGATTGCGGCTGTGCTCCGCCTACCCCCTGCAATCATTGTGACAGTTTTTTCCACGGCCAGTTCCAGTCTCATATCC